>NW_009938523.1:0-14259 GCF_000696875.1 Nestor notabilis | reverse complement strand
GGGGAGGGGGCATTCACAACTTCCTTGGGCAACCTGTGCCAGTGCCTCGCCACCCTTACAGGGAAGAACTTCTGCCTAAGATCTAACTTGAACTTCCCCTGTTTCAGTTTGAACCCATCACCCCTTGTCCTATCACTACAGTCCCTGACGAATAGTCCCTCTCCAGCATCCTTCTAGACCCCCTTCAGACACTGGAAGCTGCTCTGAGGTCTCCACTCAGCTTCTCTTCTCCAAGCTGAACAGCCCCAATGTTCTCAGCCTGTCTTAATATGGGAGGTGCTTCAGCCCCTGGTCATCCTGGTGGCCTCCTCTGGACTTGCTCCAGTAGCTCTATGTCCTTGTTATGTTGGGGATACCAAAACCGTATGCAGTACTCCAGGTGAGGCCTCATGAGAGCAGAGTAGAGGGGCAAGATCACCTCCTTCACCCTGCCGCTCATGCTTCTTTTGATGCAGCCCAGGATGTGGTGAAAAGAATAAAATGGTGACTTTCATTTTCTACTGATGGATTATTTTATGATCTTATTTTGTCATGGAGCTGGGTTGGGTATGTCTTCCTAACACTGTGTGGTATTTGGTGTTGCAGTGATGCCTATGCGGTTGGCTGGAATGGCAGGATGGGGATGCGGCACAGCCGGCTCGCCAGCCCCAGCGCCTTCCTAGACAAGGATGGGATATTTGTCAACGCCACCAACAGCAAGCTACTGGAGAGGGCCCACGGCATCCTCATGTCAGTAAAGGAGGGGATTTTGGCTTTATTCCTGGACTATAATGAGCAACGTGGGTGGTTAGAGGAATGTAAATAGCCAGAATATAAATATATCAGGGTTTTGAGTAGACTTGGTCATGTTTCATGGTTGGGTCAACCCCCAGTATGTTTTACATGTCTGATTTTTTTACCTCTTATCATTCATTCGTTATGACAGATGCAGGGAGAAGGAAAGAATCTGCCAGTCAAACCAGTCTCCAGATACGACAGCAGTGTAATGCAGTCACATTTTTTAGCATGATATCAAAGTTTCCATTACAAATTAGGTGGAGAAAGGATGTTGATTCATGCTGGAGCCCCATCAGGAGGTTCAGAGAATGCTGCGGCTGTCTGGATTTAACACAGGCTGTGAGAAAGCAGGAGGATGGTCAGTCCTTCCCAGTGCTGCTCCCTCACTCTGCCCAATTTCTGGCATCCCCATCCTTGCCAGTGTAACCATTCTCTTTAACTGAATACCTTCCTCTCAAACCTGTGCCACTAAATTTGTACACCTAGTCTGCAGCATGTAGAAGCAGCCCAGTTTCAGTTCAGGTCACAGGAAGCAGCCACTAAAGGGGGTTTGGAAGGGCTTGTTTCATCAACTCCTCCATTCTGCAATTGCACACATGGATTAACCTGAGCCATTTATTATGTCCCCAGGCGAAACAAGAACTTCAAAGCCAAACCCAGTCTCCCAAAGGTGAGTGAGAAGCAGCATTTTTACCTTGCAGGTCTGTGGGTTAAGGCTAGGAAGAGTGATGAGATGCTGATGGGTGTGAGGAAGGGCACTTGTGTCTGCATCAAGACCTTGGTCAACTCAGCTTTGTTCAGGGCTCTTTTTTTTATATAAACCCAAATGATTTCAACCCTGATGTGCTGGGATATGCTGAACGAGCTCCTTTCTTGGACCTGCTCTGGCTCCTTTTTTCCTTACCCTGGGCAAGAGTACATACGAAAGAGTACATACATGCTGGTGAAGTTTGATAATTAAATCTCTAAACTTGAATGAGCTGGTAGGTTATGCAAGAGGGCTAGTGCCTGGTAGACATCAGACTTGTCTAATATTCAGTTTCCCTCCTTCTTGGCTGCATTAACTATATTTTAAGAGATGCCAAGAGATCTGTTGTACCTAGAAGAAAAATGCTTGTTGTGGTTCCTGTTCGTGCTGTGTTGGTGATCGGGAATGGAGGACCAAGAGGAGCAAACTGGGTTTACTCCTCTCTGTGTGCGTGTTGCACCTGGAGAGACACAGATACAGTTAGATGATGAACTGCTGATTAACGAGGATGATTTGTCTGCAGCCCTTACTGGGTAGGAGAACCAAATTTCCCATGGTCAAAGATGCCCTTGCCAAGTTCTCAGAGGAGCTCAGAGGAACATGAGCTGGGAGATCTGGCCACATAGAGCAGAACTACATTTCAAGATATCCCTCTGTGTTTCCTATTGAAATTAAGTAGGGTGGTCACCTCAGGAAGCCCTGCAGAGGGGATAAAGACGATAATAGCAGACAGCATGATGGTAAGATCTAGTTATTGTTGTATTTATCAAGAACAAATGGAGTCTCTCTTTCCACAGCATATGCTGGATGTGAAGTCCCTCAAGCACCTAACCAACCTGACGCTGCATGACCGCATTACCAAATCTCTCCTCCATCTCCATAAGAAGAAAAAACCACCCAGCATCAGTGCCCAGTTCCAGGTACTCCTTTGATATTAAACCTATGATTTAGATCTTTGATAGAGAGAGGTTAAAAGCAAATACCTGTTCTGGGTTCCCAGGGTGCCTTAAGGGCACACTTGCAGGCACAGTCCTACCCCATCCCTGGCAGTGTTCAAGGCCACGTTGGACAGGGCTTGGAGCAACCTGGTCTAGTGGAAGGTGTCTCTGCCCGTGGCAAGGGGTGGG
Organism: Nestor notabilis; assembly: GCF_000696875.1. NCBI lineage: Eukaryota > Metazoa > Chordata > Aves > Psittaciformes > Psittacidae > Nestor > Nestor notabilis. The sequence goes on along the minus strand of NW_009938523.1, from coordinate 11,607 downwards.
AACAGGATGAGCCTTAAGGTCCCTTCCAACCCAAACCAGTCTGAGATTCCATGATCCTCACCACCATTTAGGACATAAATTCAGCTGTTTACATGACTTGGGTAAGCTGGGAGACTCCATGCAGGTATCTAAATAGTGTAAATGGAGAGAATCAAGAGCCATGGTGGGTATGGGGGAGGATGATGTGGTAGAGCAAGATGGGATGTGAGGATGAGCTGCAGAGCATGCAGCCTGACCTCTGGTACCTCACTTTATAAGCCATCGCATCGTGGCGCATTCTCTGCCAAATCTAGAAACGGCAAAATCCCAAAATGACATTTTTATAGTCTTTTGACTTGCATTCAGCATCTGAAATTCACACGGGTTTCAAGTCTGCCAGAATGGGAATTTTAGTAGGGGTGGAAAGGTCACAATATTGCTGCATTATCTCCAGGCAGGCAGTGGAATTGAGAGGAGGGATCAATACAGCATGTGCTGTGTTGTCAGCGCAATGCACCAAGTCGTCCCCAGGATTAGCTGCAGCAAAAATAATCCTCAAGTATGTGCATCAGGGCTTGGAAACCGCTGCAAGACGCACGCACAAGCAGGTGGTGATGTTAGAAAGCAGCTTTTCAGTTAAAAATTGGTTTTTAAGTAAGTCTGGCTTGGTTCTGACTTGTCCTTTTGATGGTGTGGGGTTGTTTTTGGAGATGTGGGTTGTTTTTAGAAATTTTGTATGCATAGATCTGGGTAAGATTAATTAAATATACATGCACGCATACATGTACCAATCTAAGTATATATAATTTGCAGAATGCACGTCTGTATACATACATCTATTAAGCTTAGTCTAGTCTAATAGTATGCTGGTTAAAATGTACTTCTGCGGAGTTTAATTCATACAGTACCACGGTGGGTTTGAAACAGGGATGTCTTGGTGTGAAATGCCTTCCTGAACCCTCTTCATCCTTCAGAGGAAACTCTGAAAAGCCTCAGAGCGTGTGACTGAGATTTTAGTGTGTGCTTTTATGGCACTTACAAATAAAAGACCGCTGAATGCTGTGAAGATTCCCCCCCTGCCCCTATGCAGCAAAGCAGATCATTCTAATACCCTTTTCCTTACACTTCATGCTGTTCCCCAGCGATGATTTGACAATGTAGGAGCTGTGCCTACAACACATCCTTCTTTTAGTGAAATGGATAAAATCATGTTGAAGTCAGAGGCAGCTCTGGTACAACTGCCTGCTTATCCTCTAAGACAAACGTGGGGCATTCCAGCCCTGACTTCATTTAACACTTGAGAGAAGTGTTTTCTTGCAAGAGCAGCCTGGTGCAAGCTGAGGAGGTTGCTTTTCTTCATCAAGAGCAGCCTAATAAAATTGCAGCACATGGAATGGGGTCACAGGCAGGAAATACAAATGTTTCCTATCACAGGGTTGAAGGAGGGGGTTTGCTGATAAATGCTGCCTTGTGGCTAATGCCTCAACACCAGGCTTGCAGCTTCTGTCTCCTATTGATATTAACTATTAACTTACAGTAATCTTTAGGTGAAATAGGTGTCTTAGAGGGTGCTGTAAGAGCAGCAATGGTTTTCACAGCTGAAAATTAGACATAAACTGCAGCATGGTGATTTATAGCTTCCCCTTTTATCCTGCATGCAGGTGGTACCCTAAAGCAAAGGATGCTGCCCTGTCTAGCATGGAATGATGCTGAAACTATGCATTTCAGCTCCAATGCAGGGGGTGAAAGAGTGGGTGGCTGGAAAGTTTTGCAGGCAGAGAGACAAAGGAGCAGGGTCCAGGGTTAATCCAGGGATCTGGCATGTCCTTCACGTATTCCTAATGACCAGAGCTTGCACCAGATGGCAGAGGGTGCCCAAACCATCTGCCGTGTGCAGAATGTCACTGGCTGCTGATGACACGGAAATCCCCCCTCCATCAGGCAGGCAGTCACAGAATGATCACATTTCCACTATTTCCAGTGTCAGGAGCACTTTGCTTACAGGGCTTTTGGCAGGGTTCTTTGGCAAATGGGCTGAATCCTGTGTGTGTCTCCCTTCCCTCCCTTCAGCCCAGTGTGGGGCACAGTGGGATGCTGCAGCATCACTGGTTCAGATCTCCTAATAGGTGCTTTTTTCTTTCTTTTTGTGTAAAAAAAAGCGATTTTGGAGAAAAGCGGGAGCATGCCAGTGGAGGTCTCCCACATTGTGGTGTTCCCACTGCTCCCTGGAATGGGAATGACAGGGGAAGAGTTGGGATTATTCAGCTTGGAGAAGAAAAGGCTCTTGGGAGACCTTAGCACAGCTCCCAGTGCCTAAAGGGGCTCCAGGAAATCTGGAGAGGGGCTTTGGACAAAGACCTGGAGGGACAGGACAAGGGGGAATGGCTTTAACCTGCCAGAGGGGAGATTGAGATGAGCTCTGAGGCAGAAGCTCTTCCCTGTGAGGGCGCAGAGGTGCTGGCACAGGGTGCCCAGAGAAGCTGTGGCTGCCCCATCCCTGGCAGTGTTCAAGGCCAGGTTGGACACAGGGGCTTGGAGCAACCTGCTCTAGTGGAAGGTGTCCCTGCCCATGGCAGGGGGTTGGAACTGGGTTCCAAACCAGTCTGGGATTCTATGACATTTGCACGCAGTTAGTATTAGGATAACACAGCTGTATTGCACATGCATGGGATCAATCCCTTCCTCTTTTTCCAAATCCTGGATGTAAATACATTTTTCTAAACATGAAAGGCTTCCCATAAAGATGTCTTTAAATGATCAGAAGGACAAAAGGCTTCCTGCAAGCAGATCTGTAGGCAAAATGCTTCTTTCTAGTATCATGTATAACCAAAAATAACTCTACTTATAGTAAATATGCAACAGAACATCTGTTACACAACTGAGTTTTAAACGCTCTTAATATGAGGAAGAATCAAGCCTGGAGCACGTTACTGATGCCAAGTCAGTAATGTGCTCATAATTAGAGATATTCAAAATATTGGTAGGGCACAGTAAAGCCAATGCAGCTGAGGAGCCTGGCCAGCTCGGATTTTTGGTATGTTTTTATTCAAAGAGTTTGTGCTTTGTTGCAAAAGACTCAAAGATCTGCAAGGCAGAGGAATAGCTCAGCGTGAGGTCCTGCTGGAGCAGTTGAGCATAGCAATGATGCTGATATAAATTAATTATTATGGCCTACACTTTTAATAATGATGCGGGAATAAGGAGAAATATAAAATGAGAACCTGAAAAACCCTCCATCACAACATTTCAGGAGAGGTATATGGCCAGGAATAGCCACAAGGATGATCAGAGCCTGAATGATCAGGGTCTTCCTGTATGAAGACAGGCTGAGAAAATTGGGGCTGTTCAGCCTGGAGAAGAGAAGCTGCGTGGATACCTCAGAGCAGCTTCCACTATCTGAAGGGGGCCTACAAGGATGCTGGAGAGGGACTGTTCAGCAAGGACTGTAGTGATAGGACAAGGGGTGATGGGTTCAAACTGCAACAGGGGAAGTTCAGGTTGGATTTAAGAAGCTGTTCCCTGTGAGGGTGCTGAGGTGCTGGCACAGGGTGCCCAGAGGAACTGTGGCTGCCCCATCCCTGGCAGTGTTCAAGGCCAGGTTGGACACAGGGGCTTGGAGCAACCTGCTCCAGTGGAAGGTGTCCCTGCCCATGGCAGGGGGTTGGAACTGGATGATCTTAAAGTCCTTTCCAACTCAAACCATTCTATGATTCTATGATAATATGCCACCACTGAAGCTATTTTCCTCTAAAAACAACTTTGTTCAGGGTTCACAGGCTTCAAAAATCATTACACAGCTGATGTAAAAAGTTCAACAGGCGATCTCGAAACACAGCACAGCATTGTATTTCTCTCTAGCTAATTTGTTGGGTGCAAAGACAAACCCAGCCAAGTTGCTAGGGCTGAAACACTCGTCTTGGGGAACAATTTCCCATCTGCCTGCTTTTACTCATCATTTATTCTGTTTTTGTTTTCTGGTTTAAGAACTTGAATTTTCATTATTCATCATATTCTCTTCTTCATTTCCCAACTGAAGATGTCTTCTCTGTTGCAGGCCTCACTCAACAAGCTAATGGAGACCCTTGGCCAAGCAGAACCTTATTTTGTCAAGTGCATTCGATCCAACGCTGAAAAGGTAAATCCCATCACAGGAGAGCAGTGCTGCTAAAAATCATCTTGGAAATGTTGTGTAATTTTGTCAGGGGGTTAAAAAGAAAAGGAGGCCCAAAATAGAGTTGGATTTAGAAGCTAATTCTGTATCATCAGCGGGAAGGATGGATGTTATCACTTGTGTGTTGCTCTTGATGAACTGCACTGGCTCTTCTTGTAATTGTAGAAGCACATCTATGAAAAACGTGGGTTTAATTTATATAAAAAATATATTGAGCTTAATAAATTAATTTGACTGCTTTGAAGCTTCTGCCACCTGTAATAGAGATTGGCAGAGCTGTGAATTCACTTGTGCTGTTATTGAGCCTTAAAGCTTCTCTAAAATAAAGTTTCCGTAGGTAAAAGATACTTTTAGAATAAGCTACATTATTCAGACTAACTCAATGATGCATCACATTTCTTGAATTGGATTTCAAGCATGTTTCATGGGCTGAGGACCCTCACTTCAAAATAAAGGTTGCAGTAGTGGTGCTTTCTTAAGGATTAATCCTTTGGAGTTTTATCCATACATTTAAAGATGAAGCTTTAGGCCTAGGAGATTTAGTTGCTCACAATTTTTAGCTGTGTCCTAGGGGGCTTCTATTCAGTTTAGGGGCTCAAAATACCTTCTTTGTAGCTCTATATATATGTTTGAAAGTCTCCATCTGATGGCTGCTTGGACAAAAACAGGATTCAACCATGGTGGGATTAGCATGGTTCTGGGAACCTGCGTTCCCTCCCTCCCCTTGCATCGTTGCTGATGTGCATGTCACACAGATGTGGTACATCTGCTGAATCCCTTTACCCATCCACAAGCTTAAAAACTTCAGTTAAAGGGAATATTTGCTCATCATTGGCCTGGTTTTCCCCTTTTAGCTGCCTCTGAGGTTCAATGACAGCCTGGTGCTGAGGCAGCTGCGGTACACGGGGATGCTGGAGACCGTTCGCATTCGCCAGTCAGGATATGGCTGCAAATACTCCTTCCAGGTTGAGTAAAATGTTTTCCCTCTTTCTCCACCTTTAGCACTGTTATCAGAGTTGTCTGAATGTTGGTAGCTCGTCTGTTTACCAAGGTAATGAGTTTATAGCTGAGGTAAGGCAGTGAATGTAATGAGCTGATATCGGACATGGAGCGGTCCTCTGCTGCACTGCTGGTCCTAGACCTAAGTGGACTACAAGCCCCTCTGCAGATAACAACATCATGGGTTTTGAACAAAACCAGGTAGTTTTGCAATGTGGACTTCCTTTTTGCAAAGAAAAAGGGATCCAATTTGCATGTGCTCTTCTGTGTGTGTTTTGGATTTGCCTGGGAATGGCATTTGGCCTGTCATGTCAGTGCTGGCTGCATCCCAGCAGGCAGGTGATTGGCATCCTCCAAACCGCTCAGGAGTTATCCACCTTTTCCTGTTTTCTTCTTTTTCCCTGGGTTTGCCAAGATTTGCACGTATGTCAGTCCTTTTATGGGTTGCTCATGCCAGTTTGTTCCCTGATGGCAGCTGCTTAGGGCCAGATGTCATGTCCTGCACAGCAGCTCTTCAGAAAAGGAAAACAGCTGTTATTTTTTGCTGTGAGCATATATCCCAACCTTACCTGGGAGAATCTCTCCTCTTGTAGCTCCTCCACTCTTTGAGTCCTCACAGCAGTAATTGATGGAGCATCTCAGATATGTTTTGCAGATGCTGGTAACCCCCTTCTGTAGCGGTCCTTGCTGAGGATTTGGAGCCTTTTTGTTCGAGATGACCCTGTGGGTTCTACAGAACCTCTCTTCCCACACTGAAAGACCTTTGAACATTGCTGGGTCCCTGCTCTGATGTGTTTTCTGTCAAACCACAAATGATGGATGAAATTTGGTGTTCCACAGTCTGTAAAATGCTGTCTGTCCCTCTGCTCACCCGATAGATCTTGTTTCATGTGGCCAGTGGAGCAAATCCATTATTTATGGGAGGAAGGGACACATCAGGACCCATCTAACCAAATCTTGGGGTTTTTTTCTTTCGTCTTAGGATTTTGTGAACCATTTCCATGTCCTTCTGCCTCAAGGAATCAACCCATCTAAGCACAATATTCATGATTTTTTCCGGAAAATAAAACTGGATCCAGACAATTACCAAGTCGGAAGAACAATGGTAAATGTTTATCCTCAACTCAGGCTTATGTTTAAGATACAAATATAACATTTGCCTGCATTTCTGTAATTATAAACTAATATCTTTATATATGTTTTTAGTCAATGAAACTATTTTTCTTCTGTTTGCCAGAAGCTAATGGCTTAAAAGAAGCTTGGAATATTATTAACACAAAACTAGTAAGGAACATCATTGTTTTGTGTTAACCAAGTTGCAGGTCTGGTTGTAATGAGATAGCCTTCAAAAACCTATGTCTGTGTGCAGACACAGCTTGATACGATAGCTGTCAGTTTGTCTCCCCTGAAGGGATAGCAGAGGCTCTGTAATTCAGCCCTTGAACAGTCCCAGGCTATAGATGAAACTGCAGAAACCTGTTAGAGGTGGCTTGACTATAATCAGCTGCTGAACTTTCTTCTGGGTATCCAGGACACAAACTCCAGGAGGATTAAATCATCTGTCTTGTGGCCTTGGAAGCTCTCATGCTTGTGATTTTCTGGGGGGGGTTGGCCAGGTTTTCGTGAAGGAGCGTGAGCGGCAGCTTCTGCAGGACCTGCTGCATCAGGAGGTGCTGCGCCGGATCATGCTGCTGCAGCACTGGTTCCGCAGCATGCTCTGCAGGAGGCAGTTCCTGAGCTTAAGGCAAGCTGCAGTCATCATACAGGTATGTGATGGTGCCTGGTTTTGTTGGTAATTACAATCCGTGCATCCTACAGATATAGCTGGTGGGTAAAATCAAGTCCCCTCTCTAAGGAAGGAGCTTACAATCAGGATTAGACTCCTAATGCCATAATAAGTTGGGAATGGGGGAAACAGAGCTGGAAAGGTTGGGTGAAGGCAGGTGCTCTCCCACCCCCACACAACACCCGTTACAAGGAACTGCCTGCTGTGTTTGCAGAGGTTTTGGCGCAGTTACCAGAGCCGAAAACAAAGGGAACCATCCTCAGACCCTCTTGTCCTTGGCAAAGCTGCCGTTGTTCTCCAGGCCCACTGGCGTGGCTTCATGGAGAGGCGGAGGTTCCTGCAGATGCAGTTTGCAGCCCACGTCATCCAGAGCTGCTGGCGGGAGCACACCAAGCGGCGTCATGATGCGGCCACCAGCATCCAGGCAGCCTGGCGAGGGCACCACGCAAAGCAGCTGTATGCAGCCTGCAGAAGCAAAGTTGTCTGCTTGCAGGCAGCCTGCAGAGGATATTTAGCACGACAAAGGTAACGCTGTTGGTTAAAATGAGAACATCTTCTCGTGATGCTCACTGGGGAGGGAGGTGGTTGATCTGAAATCAAGCACTGCTTGGACAACGGTGACTTAAAGAGGGGGGTGGCCCTTCGTAAGATCCCTGGCCCTGCCCTGACCTGGTCTGATCCTTCTTTTGTCCACGCTTCATAGAATCATAGAGTCATAGAATGTTTTGGGTTGGAAAGGACCTTAAAATCATCCAGTTTCAACCTCATGCCAAAGGCCTCACCTCACACTAGACCATGTTGCCCAAGGCTCTGTCCAACCTGGCCTTGAACACTGCCAGGGATGGGGCAGCCACAGCTTCTCTGCCAGAGCCTCAGCACCCTCACAGGGAAGAGCTTCTGCCTAATGTCTAACCTAAATCTTCCCTGTTTAAGTTTAAACCCATCACTCCTTGTCCTATCACTACAGTCCCTGATGAAGAGGCCCTTTCTAACAAAAGGAGTTTATTTAGCTCTACATCCTACTCTTAGAATAAGGAGAGCCTATTTCAGGTTGGAGCACGTAGGCAGTGGAAAGCCGAGGCCATAAATACTCCCAAGTTGTTTTTTTTTTCCCCTTGGCAGCAGCACCACTTTAAGTAGCCTATTTTTAACTCAGATTGCCTCACCGATCTGGTTGCTGCGCTGTCTCACAGGGACAGGAGATACTGGAGTCAGCTGCTGTGAAGGGGAGAGCATTTCTAGCATGCCTTGGCTTGCTGGCCACGGAGTAGGTTTTGGTTTGTTCTCCAGAGACACTGCCTGCAAGGTGTGGAGCACCTTGACATAGGGTGGAAGATTTGGGTGCTGGGCACAAGTGTCTGCTGGCTCTACAAGAGGCAGCCCAAGCAGGATGGTGAAGATGGAGAAGCCAAGGGGGCGCAACAGATTAAGCTTTTCTGGCTCTGTCAGCTCACAAACGAGCTAGACCAGGGATGGAGGCTGGAGCAGCTGCTGTCAGTCTCAAGAGGAGCTTTCAGGTGCGTTGGGACAGTCCTTGGGTAGGAGAGATGGCATAAGAGGAGAAGGTTGAAAACTGAACTTGCACTTGCATTGCCTTGCACCAGATGTGCAAGGAGGGTTGCTTGAGATGCTGGTGGTGGTGAAGTGATGATGGTGATGCTGATGGTCATGAGATGCCACTGTTACAGTGCCTTGAAGGGATGTGAGTGGACACAGTTCACTGTGTACAAAAATATGCTGGTTTTCTGCTTTCTTGCAGGTTTAGAGCTTTGAAAGAGCAGCGATTAAAAGAGGTGCAGCTGGAGAATGGCCTGTCTGTTAGAGAAGACGATGGACTAGAGGCAGATGATGCTTTGGAAATTAAGGGCTCTGACCCATCTAAGTGGGAGGATGGCTCATTTGAAGAGCGAGTGAGAGCTATAGAGGAACATAAATCACTGATGGAAAATAATCGGGTGAATCACATGGACCCACTGGATTCTTCTGGGAATTTATTGTACAAAAGGCATGAGAGAGCCAGTAGCCAGAGTGGGATGGACACCGAAGAGGAGGTCGTCGTGAGAGAGAGACCCAAATCGCTGGAGGATCTCAACCAGAAAAAAGTGGTTCGTGCAAAAAGAGAAAGCCGGAGGATGCGTGAACTGGAACAGGCAAAATTCAGCTTGGAGCTGCTCAAGGTCCGCTCCACCGGTGGGCTGTCACCTTCTGAAGAGCGGCGGTGGTCCACTGAGCTGGTGTCAGAAGCACCTCATTCCCCTCAGGGAACCCCAGAGAGTGAAAGCTCTCAAGGGAGCTTTGAGATGTTAAGCTGTGAAGACACCCCAAGTAATAAACTCGTTTCCTTAGTTTTAGATGAGCAGGATGTGCAGTCATTCTCCACTGACTCTTTGCTTAGCAGTCCCCAGGCTCACCTGCAGGACAAGTCTTTCTGTGGGGCAGATGTGAACAGCAATTTACCCAGTTGCAGAAGGATACTTGCAGACTTGGAGCTACCTGATAACCTCACCATGAAGGAGCACATAGTGTGTGACCCCCAGAATGTTATAAACAAGGCTCATCCAAGAGAAACCTTCCTTTCCAGCAACCTACCTACTTTCTATGTTCCACCACAAGACAACGTGAAGGTGAAGCTGATGGAGAATAACCTGAAGAACAAAGCAGTGGAAAGAAAGAAGACAGGTACATTCTCTGAGGTCAGGAAGGACTCTGAGCCAGAGCAGGGCAGAGCCTTGGGAGAGGAGGAAGAGAAGTCCTCTACTAAGAGAGAGGAACGTGGGACAGGGACTGCCATACAGGCCCGTTCTCCAGACTCTGTCATCAAGAGACTGGAAAAGCTCAACGTAGAGAAAGAGGAAAGGCAAAAGCAGCTTCAGCTGCAAAATGAGAGGGAGATGATGGAGCAGATCCGTCAGCAGAAGGAAATTCTGGAGAGACAACGCAAAGCCTTTGAGCAGCAAGGGAGAATGGAGGCTTTGCAGAGGGCAGAGCAGAACAGGATGAAGGACTCCTCCCTCAAACCAACCAAAATACCAGAGAGTCGGCCTCAGTCAGTCCTTATCCTGCACCCCCAGAGCAGGGGGGAGCTTGGCCCCACCACTGGTGTGGCTCCAACCTCATCAGTTGACATCAAAGGTCTCACAGTTGGGACCAGGGGAAGCTCTCCAGCTCACAGTGCCCCCAGAGACAGACCTGTCAGCATGTTCATAGAGCGAAAAGAGGGTCAATTGGGATCAGCACTGGAAGCCCGATGCCATTCCAGACCGGCTCTGGACCCCAGGGACCTCCCAGGCAGCCACTTGTCGAGGACAGAGCGTCTCCGGCAACCCCGAATGCCCAACCAGGCCACCGAGGAGGCGAGAGCAAGCACTATGTTCTTCACCCCGAAAGACAATCCCTTTGGCCTCCAGTGAGTAAAAGATGGTGTGCTTTCTCTGTAGGCTTTCTCCGTAGGCGTTTTGTTCTGCTAGAGGCTGTTTGAAACAAATAATCCAAATAGAGTGTACAAAACCCCCAGTGAAATGAAGACGGGTTTCTGGATCTTCTAGCAATGAGAGGAAAAGGAAAAAGATCTGTCCCATACGTATTGCTGTAAGCCAGGGGAGGTAATCACGGACTTTAGCAGGTGAGGAGTGGTAACAGAAAGAGGGTTGGCACTGCTTTCATTTCTCCTAGATGAACAGTGATAGGAGTTTATTTCTGAAGGTAAAAGAGAAAGAAGAGAATTCTTAGGATTTTTAGGTGGTCAGAGTAGAAATCACTGGATAAGGCAGAGTATTTCTGGATTTTTCTTGTTTCCTATATAAATAACACAGCCAGCAAAGCCATTTGGACTGTCCCACCATTGCAGAGTAAAAAACAACAAACCTCCAGAGAGAATCTGGGGTATGAGTTTTTCACATGTATAATTACACGTGTAGTGGGCAACAGTCATTCAACTCCATCACACTGCTCACCTGGTGGGCTGCTCCAGCACAGGAGCCAGGGACCACAGCAAGATCTTGGGACAGCATTTGCTCCCACTCTATCATGTAGCTTAAGCTGCCTTTTCTGATTTTGAAGAGAGGTTTTGGCCATATAGCTCAAAAAGCACATAAACTCTCCCCAAAAGCTTGCTGCACCTTTTCCAAGGCAAAAGCTCCCGGTCAGTGTTTGCTGTTGATAACTCAGGGTACCTCCAAGTGAAGAAGTCTTGTGGTTTATGTGCTATTGTGATGGGAGGAGATTCCCATTTATTTTGTGCAGTTTCTTTAACTAAGCCTAGAAATACAGAATCATAGAATAGTTTGGGCTGGAAGGGACCTTCAAAGCACATCTAGTCCAACCCACCTGCAATGAGCAGGAACATCTTCAACTAGAGCAGGTTGCTCAAAGGCCCTATGTCCAACCTGGCCTATCCTTATATCTATCATACACGCCTATCATTTTATTCAGAAGTGGTAGTAGAAAGAGTGAGCTGAGCAAAAAGCACCTTAAGTGGCTATATTTTTTAGTGCTATGATAGATGCAAAGTGAGAATGCCCTCCTTCTGAATCAGTTCAAATGGAAATCTGCAGGAGGTCCTGGAGAACTGGTTTGGAAGTGGGTGTTTGAGAATAGTCTTTCCCAAAAAAATTTCCATTCTTTTTCCTGGTTCATGCTCAGAACAAGCAACAGGGTAAAAAAAAAAAAAAAA
>NW_009938522.1:51965-100107 GCF_000696875.1 Nestor notabilis | reverse complement strand
CGAGTGTCGTGAGCGGAAAAGTCGTTCATTTGATCCCCGGTGAAAGCGATCGCTAACCCGGGAGCACGGGGAGAGCAGCAAAAGTGGGAGGGAGAGGCGGAAAGAAACTTTCAGGAGGGAACGGTCTACTTTTGCTTCTCCTCTGCTTCTCCCGTTTGTTTTCTAAGTGCTGTAATAGGTTAATGTGTTTCCAGGAAAGTCAGTAGAGAAGAGACGCCACAGATGCTGTTTACATGTGTGTTTCTGGTCTCTTTAAACTCTGCTGAGTTGGGCTGTCTGCATCTGAACGCTTGGGAGGAGGTTTCTGCTACCCCAGCAGCGTTTCAAGCGCAGTAGCTGTTAACTGCGCTGGGAAACGAGGCTGTAGGTGCTCCTTGGACATGGTAAGGTGCAGCGGCTGGAAGCGCTAAAGTACGCGATTCAGCCCCGCACTGAGCTCAGCCTCGGAAAACTTGGGGGTTTCTGTGGTGGGAAGATGTTAGATGCCGTGCATCAGAGGCGCCTGCGCTCGGTAACTGTAGCCAGCAGCCTCTGCTCAGAGGACATACAGGAGAGTTCCCCTTGACGTTGCGTGGTTATTGTTCCAAGTGTCATTTGTGGTACGTCTGCATGCTTGAAGGATATGCCAATTATCAGCGTATCCAAATACAACAGAATCAGTAGAAAGAATCTGACTTTCACTTAGACCTTCAGAATGTACTTTATGATATACTCGTGTTGTATATGATATACTCTAAATACAGACATAATCTGGGATTTTTCTGTTTGTCCTTTAGGGTAAGTTGTGTAATATGTTGTAGATCATATCCTGATAGTCAGGCAATGCGGTGAGATGCAATAGTTCAAGATTAGAAAGGAGTACAATGGATTCTGTCTTTCAGTATAGTGTCATCTCTGGGCACCCGAACTCCAGGAAACTTGCTCTATAGTTTCTTTTTATTAATAATTCTAGCATGAGTGGTCTTACAGTGACAGGATTCAGAAAGAAGCAGCAGTGGAAGTGTTAAGAAGATAAGGGTACACAGTGTTATTTACTACGTGGAACAGTCTCTGTCCCACCTTTTCACTGTTGTTCCAATATTTCTCTAAGTCAAAGCACTCACCAATTATTCATTAATGTGTACACCCTTAATAAAGATATCTGTCATACAGTGAATTAGGGACATTACTCAGACTTTTAGTCTGTGGATTACTGCAAGTTTCCTGAATGAGACATAGAGGATGAATTCTAAATTCCACCTAGTTTCTTTCTATCTATCTATCTGTCTATGAGTTTCACTTCAGTATGTTAACCCACTACACTTTTGATGCAAGTTGTCAAAGCACTGGCCAAATGACTGTGTGTTTGGAAGTGGCAGTTCTGCATGGATTCTTGGACTGAGAGAGACTTCCTGACTGGAATGAGCTTTCTTGTGCTCCAGCATCCTTCACCTCACCAAAGCGAGAGGCCTTCTGGATCCAACTTCCTATTTTTTAAAAGGTCAATGGTTTATTTTACTACTTGACTCCTCCTCCAGCGTAATTCAGTCTAATTTCTGCACCCCTTGGTTGCAAAGCACAGACAGCAGGCATCTACGTTAACACATTACTATTCCCTAACACATTACTATTTCCTAACAGTACTTTACAGTAGTGTGTAGGAGAAGAAAACCTGGGCAATAAAATGGGTATATGTTTTTTGTAACTTTTCTTCTCCTTTTAATTATGAAACGCCTTTTGTGTGCTGGAACAAGGTTAATGACTCTATTATCGTTGTTGCTGGGTAATTTATCAATGATATCTCTGTCAATTAGAATAGCATGACCTTGAATGCACCATGTGACTGTAGCTGCTTTTTCAGTGCTGCCTAGGAATGAAGTCAGAGAAATGTGGAGGTAGGACGCCACTATTTATGATGTGATGCTTAAGAAACTGTGAGTATTTCTCTTGTTTGAAAGGTTTGATATTTCATTAGTGAAAATTCACTTGTAGATGAAGTCAGGGAATGGCTAATTCAATTTGCAGGAATTAGCTGTTTCGAGGTATGGAAAATAAAGGTGCTTTCATGATTTTTCATTACATTGTGTTTGATTAAAGACCCCCCTTTTTGAAATAATGAAATACTTCATCATTTGCCACATTACAAGGGGAGATACTTCTTTTAAGAAAGTCCAATGGAATATTGCTGGTTTATGTGAGCTGAACATCCTGAGCTAAAAATACTAACTTAGAAAAAAACAATCACAATGTGGGAGTTGCTGTATATCATCAGGAGGAGTAAACATCATGAGGTAATTAGCAGTTCCACAATATGATCTGACATAGAACTCTCTTAAGTATGACACCCAATAAATAAGGTTTTAATGCAGGAAATTGTTGCCTGGTTTTGCATAGGGACAGAAGATTGTAAGAACCATTATTGTTGTTATTTTTTAATCTTAATTGTTAGAGTTCACAGAGAAGTATTCCTTGGAGGCTATTTCCTGTTTGGGTTTTTTTGTTAGGGTTTTTATTTTTGTGAGCCACTTATTGTGCTACTGTTGGCAGAATCACAGAGATTCTCTTAAAACACATGTGGTGAAATCTTGGCCCAGATGAAGTCAATGGCAAAGCTGTCCTTGACATCAAATAAAGAAGGCAGGATTTCCTCTGTAAAGTCAAACGCTTTTTTGAATATATACCCTTTCAGTGGGAGAACTGAAAGCAGTCAAAGTAGTTGGGCATATTTGCAAATGTTACCCATTCTGACCTTCTGCTGTCTGTGGTGAAGAGCTTTACTGTTTCTGAAAGAAATACTTCTGAATTTCAAATGTGATTGTTTTTACATGCAGAGCAGTTCAGATTAAGTACTATCTCCTTCCCACAGATGCACAGATGCGTAGTTGTAGAAGTAGCAATGTGTTAAGGAAAGGCATCCTAATTTGGATAAGTAGTCACACGGGGAAGAGTCATGTGAGGAGCAGTGTTTTCTCCAGTTCCACTCTCTGTTCATCACTGCCATCTCAGACCCACAATATCTTTCTCTAGAGATTCCCATCAGTAGGCGACACAGGTCTGTGATGTGCACAAGACTCCAGTACAGCTTTGGTTTCAGTCTGAAGGGTTGCAGAAACAGCCAACTCAGTTGTAGTGCATAAACCAGGATCTTTATTCTTCACATAGAGTTATGAACTTCCACAGATGCCTTCAGCAGAATTCCAGGAAACAGCCTGAAAACATGGATTTGGAACTCGGGAGCCACTGCAGCAGATTTTGTCCTGGAGCTGCTGCCTGACAAATACATACTAAGTAACCAGGTGATCTAACTGAGCGTTTTCATTTACTTTTAGAGTTATTCAGTGGCTGGGCCGTATGAAATATGAATAACATTGATGCTTTTCACTTTCTGATGTCTGATTTGACTCTAAATTGTCAAGACTTTAAGCTTCAACCCATAATGCTATAGCTCCTTACGCAAAAAGGCATTTAGTACATGTAATGTAAGGAGGGACTTAAAACCAGTTTTACTTTCTCAGTCTAATCATTGACTTAACAGTAAGCATACCCAAAAATGTTTAGCTGACTGTAGATGGACTTGGGCATATTTGCAAGTGCTTCCCCAGTCAGGAGAAGACTTGGACCCTTATTAGGATGGATACGAGAGTGTCCAAGTCTAGTCAGACTGCAGGCCTGCATCCTCCACGTCCTAGTCCTGGTAGTGGCAACAGTGGTTTCCCAGCGAAGAGTGAAAGGACAGGACAGTACTGTCCCAGCACCCAATGATCTGTGGCTTGGGGATTTAGTAGCCTTGTAGTGGGTTTGTGTATAATTGTGTTTTTAAGAAATTTCTTTGATTGTTTAAGTTCATCAGTAATTCTCTTCTATGTTCATTAAAATAGTCTGTGCAATACAAATTGTCTTCTGGTATTTTTTCTTCCTGGGTATCAATATATAGTATCTTCCAAGAAGTTAATATTGGATAATATTTTCTTTGCCAATAGAAAGAGCAATATTTTACAATAGAAAGCTGCTTGATTTACCTGAATAAAAAAAAAAATCACAAGGATCGTGCAAAAACCAAACCCAGAGAACTGTGAAAACCTGCATGGTTGCACTGCTGGTATCTAATGCAAACACAGGCTTTGAAAATAATCTGTACTTCAGACCTAACTTGTGCTCCTTAAGATTTTACTAACTCTAGAAATTGAATTCAGAGTTCTCATTTTACCATTACTTTATGTCATTCGTATGCTTGTCCGTCTTAATATAAAGACCATTGAAGCTGACTTCTGACTCATGTAGCCTGTGATTTATTCTTCAGCTCCTCCAGAGAGATTGTGATGTTTCATGTCAGGAACTGTGTGTGTTCATTGGCAGTAAAATTACATCCATCAGTCCTTTTTTTTCCCTCTGAGAATTACAAATGTGCCATTAAAGGATGGGGCCATGACTTCGTTAGTGCACCATTTCCTTGAAGAAATGAAATAATAGAGAGTGCTCTGCTTAGTTCTGTTAAGTCACATATGGCAAAGTTCATCTCACACTAACACTTGTCCATCTGTTGATACTGTTGACATCAAAGGAAAGTACTGGTATGAGGGGGTAAAATTGCATCTGACTTATTTTATGCACCATATAACTTCACCTGCATTGATTCAGTATTTCATAAAAGATACGGATTCCGAGTTCTTGCTTTCAGTGTTTGTGATCTTCTCCTTGCTCCTTATAGATGAGGAGCTCCTTTCATGACATGAAAGAGTTGATAAATTATTCATCTACCTTTTTGGTATAAAAGAAGTGGTATACGTGGAGAAGTATACATGGAGAAAGTGCTCCTTCAGAAGGGATTTATGTGAGGAGGTGGTCATAACTGTGATTTAGAAAGGGTTATGGAGAGAGAAGTGCTGCAGTACTTGTAGAAGCAGATGTTTCTTGTTCTTCTCTTCCTCTTAGTGGCATAAACATTAAAAAAAAAAGAGAAGGAAAACTTTTTGCTGGAGAGCATCAAGGCAAGGGTCGAAGAACATAATGCTATCATTTGGCTCTGTTAACATTCTGGAAGTAATTTTTTTTTCTTCTGTACATATAATATATGATTATAAATACATCAATATATTCGAACTCTTCATTAGGGACTCTAGTGGTAGGACAAGGGGTTAACGGGTTCAAATTTAAACAGGAGAAGCTTGGGTTAGATATAAGGAAGAAGTTCTTTACAGTGAGGGTGGTGAGGCACTGGAATGGGTTGCCCGGAGAAGTTGTGAATGCTCCATCCCTGGTGGTGTTCAAGGCCAGGTTGGACAGAGTCTTGGGTGACATGGTGTAGTGCAGTGTGTCCCTGCCCATGGCAGGGGGATTGGAACTAGGTAGTCTGAAGGTCCTTTCCAACCTAAACTATTCTATGGAACATGCATATCTGGTTGGTTTTTTTTTTTTTGAAAGCTATTTATAGGACTTCATAGGTTGAGAATGTGTAAGCCGTGTAGTACTGCTACACAAGAATGTAATACATAATGATATGAATGCGCTACAGTACTAATGTAGAATGTTTTTCATACAAGTTTTGGTGCATATTTATATGACAGTGACAATGAACTTGTTCAGTCTGGTGGGCAAGCAGTGTGCAGTATGGCCCAGTATCCTGCAGCAGAAAATAAAATGATCATAAACTTTAGAATAAGACTGACCAGCTGCCTGCCCAAGCAGGCGCAGTCTGTAGCGCAGAGTTTGAAGGTATTCATGCAGGTAGAAAAGTGTCTGTCTTTGGATTTTGGTGCTGAATGTCATTGCAATGCTGGCCCTAGCTGAATTTTCTAAACTTACAGGGGCTGTGATCCCAACAGTATCTTTTCAGCACACCTGATTTCACAAATCAACTTTCTTTCAACCTCATGGAAATCTATCCAATAAGAAGGTGTAATAGTTTTGCTGGCCATATGTATAGCTTTATCAGTGTAGGGTGAAGCTACCACAATGGGAAGTGGAATGGCAGAAGCGAGAGAAAAGTAAGAGAGTGAGGGATTTAATAATTGAAAATCTCTAAAACAGTTCTTACAATTTGAATGTCATTTTAATATTAGCCTAAAATGTCTGATTTATGCAAACCTCTTACCCATAATTTGGATTCTTCACTAGAAGGAGAGTTGACAGTAGGCTGTTGTTTGTGTATATCTGCCATGTATTTACCTTTTTTACAGTGTGTAAATGAACCACATTTGCGTTATTTCTGAACTCTCAGTCTCTAGGATCCATACAGCTCAATCAAATGGTATGTTGTTGTCAACACTGCATGTCCAGGTTTCTCCTCATAGGTTTCTTGGTATATATGTTATGGTTAGTAATATGTGAATAATGCTGTTTCACTCTGCTTATCCACTGAAGACATTTCTTCTGGATGTCTTTGATTATTTCCACAATGCATGAACTCTAGAAGAGGGAAAATAAGACAAGGAACAACACTGAGAAAGTAAAATGTGGGAGAGAAAGTCCCAAGTAAAAATCTCAGAGATTATAAAACTAAAATATTGCTCGTTTTAGAAATTGGAGGTTCTGTCATATTCAAGAGAGCCTGTAGAGCCCTGGAGAGATTCTCCAGATTAAACAACCTTAGTTCCCTTAGCTGTTCTTCATCAGACTTGTGCTTTAGATCCCTAACTAGCTTTGTTGCCCTTCTCTGCACCAGCTCCAGCACCTCAAGGTCTTACTTGGAGTGAGGGGCCCAGAACTGAACACAGGATTCGAGGTGCAGCCTCACCAGTGCCCAGTGCAGGGGCATGATCACTGCCTTGGTCCTGCTGTCACAATATTGCTGATACAGGCCAGGATGCTCTTGGCCTTCTTGGCTGCCTGGGCACAAGCTGGGTCATGTTCAGCTCTGTCAGTCAGCACCCTCAGGTCCTTTTCCACCAGGCAGATTTCCAGTCACTCTTCCTCCAGCCTGTAGCGTTGCCTGGGGTTGTTGTGACCCAAGTGCAGGACCCAGCACTGAGCCTTGTTGAACCTCGTACCTGTGTCCACAGCCCATCAATCCAGCCTGTCCAGATCGTTCCTCAGCTCCAGCTAAACCTGCCCTGGTGTAGCTTGAGGCTGTTTCCTCTTGTCCTGTCCCTTGTTCCTTGGGAGAAGATATCAGCTCCCTCCTCACTATGACCTCCTTTCAGGTAGTTGTAGAGAGTGATAAAGTCACCCTGAGACTTCTTTTGTCCAGACTAAACACCCCCAGTTGCCTCAGCTGTTCCTCATCAGACTTGTTCTCCAGGCCCTTCCACAGCTTCGTTGCCCTTCTCTGGACCCACTCCAGCACCTCAGTGTCCCTCTTGTAGTGAGGAGCCCAGAACCGAACACAGTATCAGACCTGCAGCCTCACCAGTGCCCAGTGCAGGGGATGATCACTGCCCTGGCCCTGCTGGCGAGGCTAGCGCTGATACAGCCCAGGATGCTCTTGGCCTTCTTGGCTGCCTGGGCACAAGCTGGGTCATGTTCAGCTCTGTCAGTCAGCACCCTCAGGTCCTTTTCCACCAGGCAGATTTCCAGTCACTCTTCCTCCAGCCTGTAGCGTTGCCTGGGGTTGTTGTGACCCAAGTGCAGGACCCAGCACTGAGCCTTGTTGAACCTCGTACCTGTGTCCACAGCCCATCAATCCAGCCTGTCCAGATCCCTCTGCAGAGCCTTCCTATCCTCCAGCAGAACACTCCCTCCCAGACATTAACACACCAGACATCAACTTGATATTGTCAGCAGACTTACTGAGGGTGCACTTGATGCCCTCATCCAGATCACTGATAAAGATGATAAACAGAAATGGCCCCAATACTGAGCACTGGGGGACACCACTTGTGACCCGCCACGCTGGATTGAACTCCATTTACCACCACTCTTCATCTTCCTCTGGTACCCAGATGGTTGTGGTGTCACTGATCTTTAGAAAAAGTGCTGACCCACAAACACTAAGTAATTCTGCACCTTTCTTTTCAGATCTCTGATCTGGGGAAGGAAGGGTTATAGTTCAGGTGTTCAGGGCCATGTGAAAACGGAAGAAAAAACCAAGCATGCATGTGTTCTATGGTTTGTAGACAAAAGAGAGTGGCTATGTCCACTAACAGAAAAAAAACTATTAGGTGAAATAATGCCTCCTTACATGTCTGTATCACATTTTTCTGACTGTCCTGAATCATGCTTGGTTCAAATCAATGTACATCAAGGAGCTTCCTGCGTATACCTTTTTCTTCTTACAGGCCATGCAGCCCTACCTGCCACCAGTGCCTGGCATTAGCACCAACTAGTTTGTTGTGCCAGTAAGATATTTCTACACTCTATGCTTGAATTTACTTCAGAAATCATGCAGAAACTTGTTTTGACCCAGGATTTTGTCATTCCGTGATTCCAGATCATTCCAGTTCTGATGGGAGCAAGCCTGGTATAACAATCTCCCATTGTCCCTGGTCTGGGAGATACGTGACACAGCCTTGACAACATATGGTAGTCTCTATAGCCAGTGATGGCAGTTATTTCGTTGAATTATTCAGAAATACTAAATTGTTTAGAGTCCCAAATTATCACACTGGGGGCCAGGGTTCTCCTTTGGAGGCCTGTTAGGTCAGACCCTGAGGACAAAATTGAGATTGCTCACTATCTGCAGAGTCATAGTGAGTTAGTTTTTAAGAACTCAGAATAGAAGAAATATTATGTCCTCGGTATGCAGAAAGAAAAAAAAAATAGAAATAGGTTTTATAGTTATGAGTAGTGCTGATAGATTCACTATGAATAGCAGAACAACTGGAAAATAATAGTAGGAAAATAATGAGCAAAATTTTATACACTGTATATTAGAAAGTAAATTGTGTAGCTGTGTTAATGTAACATTAGTATTCCAGAGTGGAAGTCCTCCAAACAGGTACAAGTCGTCCCTTATTACTTACTTATTTAATCTTGGTATCTGCATATCTCACATTGTCCTTTCATTTGTCAAAGTGAAAAGTAGAATATGATTTGTTAAATTGCACATTTTATGGTGTTTGGTTTGGTTTTTTTTTAAATCTTCCAGCTTTGTTTCCTTTATGGCAATTGTTGATTAATCTGCATATTTTGGATAAAATATAAGCATTTCATAAAGCCACACCTAACTGTGCTACAGAAGCTGAAAGGAAACAAAAGTGGGTCATTGGTCTAATTCCTGGACATCCGCTTCACATGTAAATTCTTATAACACACACATTTTTTGTTTGCTTGATTTAAAACTCAGATTTACAACTGAGGAATGGTACTATTTGTACCCTGTATGAGTAAGACTGAAGAATTTCTAGTGTGTTGCATTCGCATGGCTGGTTCTTTATGAAATGAAATGGCTGTGGTAGCTTCTGTTATTTCTCGTCTAAGTCCTTCTTTGTACTGTATCTGCATTAATAAATGTCACATAAGCTTCTCTTATGCTTCCAAAATGGTACGTTAGTATAAACAAGGATTAATCCCATTATATTTTAATTCTCTGTCTTGTATTTTTATAAAAACAGCATTTTATATTTCAGAGCGTAGCAGAGTCCTGTGGCAGAGTTAATAAGCTAACAGAGCACATAGGTACTCCCGTTACTGAAGTGCAATCCTTATGGAGTGGGAGCAGCACCTGCTAAACTCTTGTAGCAGATTGAGGCAGGAGGTGAACACTTTGTCAGTTTAAACTATTGTGTGCTTTGCTTAGGTAAAAGTATAATTAACCCCCAGATTTCCTGCACAGCCACTACACTGTTCTTTTGTGAAACTCTTCCTTGAAGCTCAGATCTGCTGTGATGCCCACTCCGCTCTTGATGGTACCAGGAGGTGGGTTATGACTCCTCTTCATT
Source organism: Nestor notabilis (assembly GCF_000696875.1). Lineage (NCBI taxonomy): Eukaryota > Metazoa > Chordata > Aves > Psittaciformes > Psittacidae > Nestor > Nestor notabilis. Next base: position 90,313 of record NW_009938522.1, on the reverse strand, counting down.
ATATTGACGATGATTGTTTTTGCTGGTGTTTCTGATTTTGCTATTCAGGTGTGTTTGTTATATCAGCCTGTTGTTGATGCATAAAGTGTAAAACCTTTCAGTGAAAGGAACTACCTTTTTTTTTTCTTAGCAAGTAGCATGACAATATCAAGTTGGGAGTCTTAGTTTCTATGGCAATGTGAGGACGTATTCACCCTAAATTCAGAGTTAGCCATAATGACTTTGTTGGTAATAGTTACTGGAAATATTCTGTATCATTTTAACATAGGATCTGTAACTCGAATTGACAGTATTTCAGTCTTGGTGATAGAAGCTATGACATGGATAAAAGTTGAGCAATGCAATTTAAGAGAAAATAACTAGCTATGACTAACATAGAGCTTCTGTTATTGGTAGCACAGGTCTCTTTTCTCACGATCTTTCCATTTCAGCTACTGCTGGTAAAGCCTGTGCGAAACCCCTTAGCTATGCTGTTGTTGTGGTTTAAACCCAGTAGGCAACTAAGTGCCATGTAGCCCCTCGCTCACCCTGCTTTCCCTCTACTCCCTGGATGGGATGGGGAGGAGGATCCAGGACAGCTGTACACAGAGAATAAATTTCATGATGAATTTAGGTTTTCTTTTTATCTTCTCCATTTATTTGTGAAAGAACATTTTCCCCTTTTAAACTTCTAAAAGAATTACTGGAATTTCTGATAAGCCAGTAAAAAGTGCTTTTCCAACACTCAGTCTTTGGTAATTTTCCAGTAAAAATAGTATTAAAAGATTTCAGGAAAAGAATTGCATCAGAGCACTAGAGGTTTTGTTGGGAAAATAAAGTAAAATCAAGATGTTGGATTTTCTTAATTAAAATTACAAGTCAGTAATTGAAATATTAATTAAAAGGTCTTCAGGATTCATATTTATGTTGAGTTTTTATGTCATGCCTGTAGTACTAACGTACCAAAATACTCTTCAGAACAGATGAACCCATAAAATTTAAAAATGACTCCTTTAAATATGTGTGAAATACTTTAGGGGGTTGTGTACAGTTAATCTGACTTGCAGAAGTGTAACAGCTGCTTTGCCTTGATGGGGACTCATGTCTGTGTGTGTTTTAAGGGTAATAAAATGAAGTGTTTCTGAATGTAAAAGTTGAAGAAACTGAAGATTCTCCCCACCCCCCCACCTGAGAAAGCAGCTCCTGCCCATGACCAGAGTAGTACCATTTTCTCTTAGGAAATGTAGCAGATCCAGTTGGGATCCAATATTGTTCTTTCAGGTCAATATTAAGTAGATTTCTAGTAACTAGAAAGCAGCTTTCTTACCAATTGCTGTAGGTAGTGGTTGCAGTGAGCTGCAGAGTTCGACCCTCTCTAGCTGGCCAGCTAGTGAGGAGGATGCTGGGACTTTAAAACAGAAGTCTTCACATGTATGCCTCTAGACACTAATATTACCCATGTTATTAAATGATCTGTCAATCTTCCAGGTTCTAAAAACCCTATACAAGAAGAGCTCATTCAGACTCCCCCAACAGGGAGCTACCCTGGGTACCCTTTCCAACGTCTGTGAATTTCATTGTGGGAGGGAAGCTGGGACTGTGCAAAACTTCCTCGCATCTTTTGTCTTCTGATCTAGGCTATGAGATGTTGTTCTTAAAAACTCCTGGGAAATCACTGGGTTTCACAAACTTACTGATTGTAATTTTGTATTTTCATCATGTGTGTTGTCTTTTTATGTTTTTGTTTTGGTTTATTTTGTTTTGTAATTTAAAGCCTCTCTGGCTTTTTAGAAAGAAAGGACGTATCTAAATACGTACGGTTTACCAATAGAACTAGCACTATATTGCTGCAATGCATTTCCTTTCTATTCTTTAAAAAAACTGTATTTTAAAACGTGGATGTTAGTCTGTCAAGAGAACTGAAATCACATCCCATGGAGACAGGTACTACAAGCTGGCGGTAAGAAGCCGTCGCTGCCCCAAAGGGTTTGTAAAGGCTAATTAGACAGAGTGGATAGGTAGGAAGAGACAGAACTGCACAGTGGTGAAATGACTTGCCAAAAATCTTAAGTCAATGAATAACAGAGTGAAGAACCCTGCAATGTAATTTGAAAGTCTATGCAAGAAGTAATGCGTCCAACTAAAGGCACACAAAAAGAAAACCGCGACCTTCTCCTCTTCAATGAGGGTTTCTATCGATTGCTTGAGTAAAATATTTTTGTAGGTGTTTATTTTAAATTCCATGACAAATCCCATGTAATGCAGAAGCTTTGTCAATAACAAAGAAGCACAAGCATGAAAAGGTCTTTACAGAGGACAGAACGTGCTAAAGTGTTGTCTCCTAAAATAAAATGTGTTTCAGAAATACACTGGAAGTGGTGAAGTGTAGGAAACCAAAGTAATACACATTTATATATTTTAATGAGATATTTATGGGGTTTTGCTAATTGGGCATGGAGGTACATCAAGCACACTGTATGAGACATTGATTAAAATTCTTCTGCCTGTTAAAGCTGCTGCCTGATGAGTGGCAAATTATAAATAATTTATGTGAGGGTTTTTTGGGGTGTTTATTTTTCCCGCTTTTCTTTTTGTTTTAAAAACCACCTAATTTGTTTTGGAAATACGAGAAGTTCTAAAGTGTTACCCCAGGCAAAGGCTGGTTTGCCAAGTGACACGTACAAAATACTGATTAAAACCCCAGTGGTAACCTCTCACTTTTCACAATGCTGGGAACTTCAGATAGGCTTTGCTCAATGGTGGCTTCTTTCAGAGCCCTGATGTTGCCATCTTTTGACCCAAAGTGAGTGGGGTTAATGGCAGAATCCTAGATTTAGCCCAGCCTGCAAGAAGCTAGGGTCAGGGTTTAGGATTGTCACATTACATCCCTCCAAATTCCTGAGGAATTGTGGAGAAGTGGGACTGTCCTGATGTTACGAGGACATCTGGTAATCCTGGGCAGGGGTCCATTAAGGCAGTTGCAGTTGCAGTTACACCAAAGGTTGTACTTTGTGGATCAGTGCTTTTGTCCCTCTGTGGAGAGCTGTTGGTCTCTCTTTGTGCTTTTACCTGCTGTTTGGCACTGGTTTCTCATTTCTCACTGGAAACTCTTCCCTACCACTTCCCTTGGCAAGGCTGGCAAGAAGGAAAGGTTGGGGGGACTCGCTAGCGCTTACTTGGTGTGAGAAACGTCTTGCCTGAGCTGCTGGAGTATGTTTCACTGTGAGCATCCTCTAGAAGGACTCCATGTCCTCCTCTTTCAGTGCCTGGGGCCTATGCACAGTTAAAGAGATAATCAGTGAGAGAACAGAGTAGGATTTTTCCTTGTATAAGCAACGAAACTTAGGTCGAGCTGAATCCACCCTCTTTCTCAGGAGAAAGGAGTTGTGTAATATTAAGGATGACATCCAGCTGAGGTTCTGCAATCCTTTTTGTAATCCTCTTTGATGTACCACAATACTTCTAGGTATTGTTCCCCTTCCAGGATCATTACCAGCTCTCCGCTGTCCTGAATTCAGCCAGTGATCAGGATTTTCAGGTATGCTGCGTATCCTTGTAGCAGGAGATGAAAATACCTGTGTTTGAGGGGTGCTGGGGTCATCCTGTACTGGAGAATACTGTTTTTTCTTGTGTGTGAGTGTGTCTCACACTGTCATTAGAAAGATGGGGTAGCTGAAGCTGCAGAGAGTGGGTCCAACCACATCCCCAAACAGATCAGTGAGTAGTGGATAGATAGCTATTTGCGTGTTAAGGGACCTGAGCCTTCCCACTGGGAATGTCATATAGGGCATCACAGAGCTCTCCCTGAAGACGTGTTTGCAAGCAGGTAACCTGAATGGGTTCCTAATCTGACTCGGAGACCATCCTTTGGAGCAGCTCTGTACCTTGATCTCCAGTGACCCTTGCTGCCGGAGTACACATGGGTAGGAGTTCCTCAACTAATGTTTGGAAGATTTCCTTCGTTCTCCTCTTTTATTTCTTTAAAAGCACAAAATGAAACCAAACTTCAACCCTCCAATTTTTTATTTTCCAAGCAACATCTTTGTTTTCTGACCAGTCTTTCTGAGCCTAGTTAGATCTGTCTAACTTGGGAGCCAAGTGCTCCCTGCTGCATTGCTTGAACACTGGTTATGCATGGCGAGAAGAGTGCCATCTACGCAGTCTCCAACTAGTTGCAGCTTTTAGGTTTGGAAGCCTTCCTAGCAAGAGCGAACATCAGATCATGTTTATCTTCTAAGACCTGATGGATGACAGAACTACTGCGGCATTGCTTTGAGTCAAAAGTTTATGCGTATGTTTATTCATGTGTGTTTTCTGAAATCAGCAGCATGTGTCACTGCTGAGAGGCAGTTTCTGATCAACTCCAGGAACAGCCTAGCCTGTGTCTATAGCCTTCTTCAGTTTTTTTCACACCGCTGTCTCCTGAAAACAGCCTGCAGTTAGAGGGGATGGACCTGCAATGAATCACTTACACAGTTTTTCAGAGGGGCAGCAGAAGAGAGAAGGGAAAAAGACCTCAACCAACATGATTCAACCAGGTCTGCAAGTCAAGGATCTCTCTGTATTTTAGGTTGTATTTTTAATATTCTCTATTATGAAGAGCATATCTGTTGAATTTGCATTAATTATTTTCTAAATCAAATGGCTACATTTTATTACAGAGTATAGATGACTTTATCAGATTCTTTTCCAATCCGTTTTTCCACTTGCTGGTCTAACCTGCCTGCTGCAAAGGCTGTTCGACTGCTCAGAAGGCTTTGAATTTTATACAAAACATACCTTCTAAAGTCAAAGGGACCTGTAGCAGAGAGGTTCCATCTTTAAGTCCAAAAGTTATCTTACATGTCTTGGGCTTTGTATTAGAAACAAACCCCTGTGGTTGCAAAGTGAAATAATCAATTTGATTAACAATATTATAGGTCATACGACTTTGGAATTTTGGTTTTGAGGGGCTAGAAATGGCAGATTCCTCAGTAAGCAGAAACTGCAGGTGTTCTGTAGTTTTCAGGGTGAGATATGCATTGTCAGAGCCAAATGGAGCTGCCTGTGCTGAGCAGCCCAGCAACCAGCCCAGCTGGAAGTGGCTGTCATCCCCAGAGATGCTTCATGAGCCTGCCGGAGCCTGCCCCTAGCTCCCCTTGAAGCAGCCTGTTCCCAGTGCCATCCTAACATAATGCAATAGCTGCTGACTGCTCCAGCCCAGAGATGGTCATAACTGCTTCCATCTGGGGTTTTTTATTAGTCAGCTTGGAGATCCTCCTTCAGCTCGTTTTCCTTTGAAAAGAGTCCGTCTGTTAACAATCAGTGGGGTGTCACGTTTGCTTGCAAAACACCTGCAACAACACATAATTTCTGCTTCGCTTATGTCGAACAAGACAGCCAAGAATTACATGCCCATGCTGATTTATGCTGTGCTGGTTGGAATTACATTGGAAATGCATGAATTTCATGTGCCTTGCTGAGCTTCGCTTTATTTTCATGTGCCAATATCAACTACTCGGGGCAATTTCATATCGGTATTATCAAGTTCACAGTATAGTGTTGAATATTTTGCGTTTCTCTCGTAGGAGAATTGCCAGGCGACTGTTTGTAGATCTTGCATTACCATGTGTTAGAGCTGTGTTTTAAAGATTTATAATTGACTTTTGCTTACTAAAGCTGTCTGCAAGCAGTGCCTGTAATTTGTTTGTCTTAAAACTGTTTATGAAAGTAGGAAATTTTGGATTGTCCTGTTTTTCAGGAAGGTTTGCGAAGTATTTCTGTAATTGTTGATTATAAATACAAAGAAGAATCTGGCCAGCAAAGAAAAGTGAGGAAAGAGGGAAAAAAAGAGGTAGGAGTGGAAGACGGTGCTAAGTAATTCCGTCCAGTTCCTGAACAGGCTACAAAGACTTGTCAGTCTGCAGTGCTGGTGCTACTGCATGAGAATAGCCATCATTTCAGATTATGTACCCTGGCATAGGACTCTTCAGTTGTTTTTTAAGAACAGCATCCAATATAAGAGCTGGGGAGTTTCACTGTTTGTTGTCCATCATACAAAATAATTCAGCTCAGCAGAGGAAATAGATGCATTTGGTCTAAAAATATTTTATGTTCCCCGGTATTTTTATGGATCTGATAGCAAAAACCTTTGGAGAAACTGTATATTAAATGCGTAAGTGGTTAAGTTAAAGTAACAATAAGAATTTGATTTACATCAACAAAACCAGGCATTTCCAAATAAAAACCTGTCTTTTCGTACAAATATTGTTAGCATGTTATGTGTGTGAAACATCCTCTTTTCATGACTGTTTTCTGATGCAGGCCATGCTTTTTTCATTTTATTAGAGGAAAAGTTTCAGTTTTCCTGTACTACGTCAAAGTGAATCCAGAGCAACTCTCTGATCCCATGTTTTTGTGTCCTTACTGGTACATTGGAGTGTGTTGGGCATCCATAAGATAAAGGTTGATCTGTATCACAGTCTTTGGTCCTGTGATTTGAAAGGAGTTATGTGCATAATCTCACTGTGTTTCAAAGATGTTGGAGCTCTTAGCTCTTTTCACACTTCTGCTCTAAGTGTTCTATTCTATAGCTCAAATGCTACAACACTTCAATATATGAAGTATTATGTTGTTGCTATCCATGGCATTGAATGGATGTAGCTCCTGAAGAGCTTAATATTGATAAAGATTTTGTCTCAAGGAGTAAAAATATAAACAACCCCTAAAAAAACCAAACTCAACCCAAAACAAAAAACCCAGCAAAACCCTGAGAGAAAAAAGAACAGGAGGGAGAGTAGTGCTGGTGCTGTCTGGGGGCTGGATGGGTAGAGGGGTTGGAGGCAGGCTGCATAACCCCTCCTTACCACGCTAAGACAAATCAGCACATCACTTTTTGACAGCTTACCTTTGTAGTTACTTATATGCATCCGTATATGTAAAGGGGTCTGTATATGATATTCATGACAAAAGAGCAGTGTTTCATGATAGATCTCATTTGATAGAGTGCCCAGATATGATGTCAGTATTGTGTTTGTTACCTGCTTTGAAGTCACCAATCTGCAAGTAGTTGCAGTATTTTCAATGAGGTGTTTGAAATGTGTGGTGACGTAGCTTTTGAAACATGTAAGTAGATTAGGCAAGTGGTCAGGAGATCTGGGCTCTGTCTGGCTCTCTGAAAACCTTAAATAAATTTCTTAGCCCCTCTGCCTTAGTTCCCCAGTGCTAATAAAATCATACAGAGTACTAAACTAATAATAGGTCTGTTCCTCAGAAAGATGTTCTGAGGGTAACACAACTAATAATTGTGGTACATTTGCCTGCAATAGTCATAAGGGTAGCATACTAATATAATTTAGAGGCATGTAATTGCTAATTATTCAATATTGACCTGATCCGTGAAAACTTAACTCTGAAAGCTGGATCAGAATAAACATTTATTTATTTGGTTGGTTGGTTGGTTGGGGTTTTTTTTAAGCTCAAGGGTGTATTTGTCTTTGTTCATTTTCTCTACGTAGAATACACTGGCTCAAGATGTTTCCTGTATCAGTTTTTGAGACAATATTCTAATCAAGTCAGGGATGTTTTTACTGTGTCTTTCTTCTTTTTTAGATGCATGACAAATATGGGCTTTTCCCTTAGCTGGGAGGTGTCTTTTCTGCTATTATTACTTTTCCAGATGAGTAGTTCTGTTTTCTGGGTGGGAGAGGTAAGGAGGGTTCTCACTGGGTGCATTACCTTCCTCCTTTCACCAGGGTGCCGTATGTGCTGAAGGTTTTATTTAAGCATTTCTGTAATACCTATGGCCACATGTCTGGCCTCTGGGGCAGTTCCAGAGAATTTAATTCCTTACTTTCCAACAGAACTGTAGTAATAGAAGTTAATGTTGTTTGTGATTACTATCATAGAATCATAGAATAGTTAGGGTTGGAAAGGACCTTAAGATCATCTAGTCCCAAGCCCCCTGCCATGAGCAGGGATACTATCTTTGCACTAGATTTTTCTCCTGAGGGTATGTGAAGACTTTGGAAGATATCTGGCCAAAAATATATCTCTGTGTTGCACTGTTACTCTTCTACATTTTTAGAATTCTGTAATTTGTCTATTTTATTTTTTTATATAAGGAACCTACTTTCTGTACTATATTTCTTTGCTTTTCTGAGCTTTTGCAGTTCATACTTGTGGGCAGTCTTCTGTCTGTTGTTGAGGCAGCACTGAAAGTGAAGGGAATTATAAAAATACAGGTCTCAGAGTCAATACTAAAGGTAACTAGATTTAACTCCTGATCTGTGTTTGCTGGATTTTAATTGCCCAAATCCTACAGGCTGGTTGCAGTAGTTCAGTAAAAGTTGGGAGCACTGCATACATACAGGATACGGCAAGAAAATATAAGGCCCCACTTCACAACAGGGTTTTTAACTTAGTTCTGAATGGAGGTGTTTTTGAAAAGAAAAAGTCTAGGTTACTCCTTTGCTCTTTCCGTTTATATGAAACAGATTGAATTTCAGCATTTTTTCTTGAAGATATTGATTCTTTTGTACACTTTGAAACTGGGATTTGTTTGATAGGTATTCTAGATTCTAGGACTGAGGTTGTTTATTGTTCTCAGATGTCAGGGTATCATCCTTTCTTTAGCCACAAAGTGCTGTTACAGAACTATGGTTGGGTTATTTGGATAGTCTTGAAAGAGCAATTCTTTCAAAAGAAAAGAGTTCACCTGCCTGAAAAAAGGTAAGATGTAAACAGGCTGAAATAGATTATTTCTATTTGTAGATCTGCTGTTTAGGGGCAAAATCTGCTGTCAGTTAAGACATCATAAACCCTGATTAAATCTGCTGTGGAATTGTTCTGGATTCATGGACAAAACTGAAAACACAATATGGTCAACTTTGTTCTCTGTATTTTAAGGTACCATTATAACTCCACTTAAGGGGGCAATATCTGAGTTTACTGAAAATAGGTATTTTCTTCTTTCTCTGTTTCTTTTTTTTTTTTTTAAATTTTTATTTATTCCTCCTGAGTTAGGTCAGATTCCCTTATATTGAGTAAAAATGGTCAGCTTGGATGCATAGCAAACTGTTAGCCACTGGAACATTAACTTTCAGGCACTCCGTATTTCTGCTTTATATTTCTGTTTCATTATTTATCATAATGTCCAGTATGAGGAGTTGTGGGGGAAGGATTTGTTGTTCATTCTTCTGGAGCATGAAAAGTTGAACTCTGGCTTGAAGCTCTTTGATTCCACCTTTCTACACAACTATAAATATCTTAATCTATCAAACATTCGTGTCGTTCACATATAAACCAAGAACCAGTATTGAAAGTTGTAATTATATGCATTAGTGTTCACTTAAGCAGTGAAAAAGCAGTGGAGGAGAAAAGTAAAATTACCCTATTAACTGCAATAAATAAATAGCTAGATTTTAATAGCTAGGTATGAAATAGAGAAGTCTTGCCAAAGTCTTGTCAGAGTCCAAATTATTATCTATGTTCATAGCTACATGGTAGAATTTTGTAAGAAATTCAAACTTAATCTGTAGAGTTGTTTCCCAGAAGAATTCTCTAGCTTTGACAATCTTAAAACTACTTGATTTAAAAACAATCAATATTAAAGGGCATTTTTTAGAAAGTATAGTTCAGGTGAGTTTCAGTAATGAGAACACAGAAGCAGAGACTGAGTTTACATCTTGGTTTTGGTATTTTTTACTGAGTGGTAAAAAAATCAGTCAATCTCCTTTTCTCTATATTCCTGTCTGACCACTGAGGATAATATCTACCTCATTTACGTGTTGCATTGATTTGCATCGTTTGAAAATGGGTACAGAAGAAAAGGAGATTTGGTCTCTTATTTGTGATGTGCTCAGAATCACGTGACTTAATCACTTTGGGTAGTAATGGGAACAGATAATCCCTTCGGAGCTTAAGGAAGTGTTCCAAAATCAGTGCATGGTCTTGCAAACCTTGATTACTTGAGCAAGGACTGTCAGCCCTGTTTTTAAAGGTTGGTGCTGAAAGGTGTAAAAGCAGCTAGTGGGATTTTCAGGTGGTTTAGGCCCTTAAAGGAACTTCAGTTGCCAGTTGCATCTTTATACATTTGTGGACTTTTCTGGATATTCCTCATCGTGTGTTAATACGGGATTACGAATGGGAAGCCTTTATTTTATTCTAACCTAAATATGTTCATGATTAAATGTAAGAATGTGGATCAACCAGTCCTAATTCCTAAATGGATTAAAGAAAAGTGGAGTGGGGCTCCTCTTCGAAAAGCAGAGGGAGTCTCTTCTTTGGTGGTTTGTGCGGGTGTCCTCTTTTTACTTCAGCTTGTTTGCCGAGGATGTGTGGATGCAGGAGAGGGGAAAAAGTTGTTACTCACCTGGCTTTCAGCTTTTTGTTGGCTTTATTGGAACAGCACTACCCCCTAATGATGACTGATGAGGGATTTTTTTGTTTGTATTTTTGTTTCCGAATCTGGGAATCTCTTGCTAAAAGGAGAATGCCTGTTTTGTGTTCCATAGAATTGTTGTAATAGAGTTCGTAGTAGCTGTGAAGTTCAGGAGTTCACCAGTGCCAGAAATGTGGCCCTCCACATGCCTTGTTCCCTCCAAACCCCTCCCAACAACAGGATGGGTGCATAGGGACTTACTTGTTGTGGACTTGCTGGTTTCTCTGCTTCCACACACATTAGGCACACCATGAATCCACCTCAGTTCTTTAGCTGGCTACGTGTTTTTTCTGTCCTCTTCTTAGCTGTGCTGTGTCCCACCACCTTAGGAAGGAACATCTATTTAATGCTGTATTTAAGACTTTTATTCACATTGTAAAACTTTTGTTACATTTGCAGAAGTGAGGAAATCGTTGGAAGTACATTCTTAAACTTGGGAACAAGTTGTGGAATATAGTTCTTATGCTAAGATCAGAAAGCACAGGCTGCTGAAGAGAGTGGGCTTTCGTAATGTTGAGCCTCTGTAAGGAAGAAAAGTGTACAGTGGCAGAGAGTTGTTTCTTTTTCTAGCAACTGCAGGTAAACTGCATTTTAACTTTCTTCTTTTTATCGTTAGTGGTAAAGAGTATCGGGCACTGTTCAGAGATACCTCCTAATCTAACTATTGCAGAATCTAACAAACAAAAAAAGCTATGCAGGAGTTTGCTTTGCTTATACTTCATAACAGCTTATGTTTGAAGAATTATTTCAGCATCTCGGGTCTAGAATGGAATACCAATAACCGGTTCAGACTGAAGAATGATGCTTTCAGTGTCTCTTAGTGAATCAAAGCATCTGTGCAGTCTTCCCCGTAGGAGCTTGTGCAATGACTGTGCAGTAGTTCACATGCTAAAATACGTACTGCCCAAACAGGGTGAACAACTTTTTAAGTTGCCTTCATACATATTTATACGAGTGAATGAATTATTAGAGTGTCTTGCTTCTGTTTACACTTCATAGTTGAAATGTATGCCTATATGATCAGGTATCCATTACACCCTGACATTTCACTGCTCAGCTGCTTTCCCAGAGGATAATTTACTTATTCTTTTTATCTGCTTATTTTTAAAACTAGTATAAAGAGGAGTTTTACATAAGGAAAAATGAGGTTTTGGCTGCAGGGAGGAAATATGAAACATAAGAGAATAGCTAGAAACCCTGCAGGCTAAGAGGATGCTCTGTTTCATGGTGTTACATCCTTCAGTGGTACATCAATACTACATTATGTCGGAAGCAACCCCTGCAGTTTCCCAGCCAGAGTGTCTTGTGAAGTCTCTGAGTCAGCAGATAATGGAGACAAATTTGGGATTTGAAAGAGTCCTTAAAAGAGACTTTATTCTTTTTTTAAAATTGACATTAAAAAAATCAACAAAGCTTTCTAAAAACACTTTCTTGGGCTTTCCATGTTGAATTCCTTTTGTTCTTATTCAAGTGTTATTTTTGTAACACTTTGTTTCAGTCTGGTCTGTTTAGGTTTCTATACAGTTCTCATTACTATTGTTTGAGTGCATTTGAATACTATATAAAATGACATGACAAACATCTGTCACATGTTGCTCTTTCATCCCCTTCCCAGGGAAGAATCATGCCTGCAGTGCAAATATTTTTGTAACACTTTTGTTGTTAGTTTTGTTGGGGTTTTTTAAGCTATACGCATGTTGCTCTAAGTTTGTGTTAGAGTAGGATGGCTCAAAAGAGAATCCTTTGTACTTGGAGGAGAAGGAGGTGAAGGTTTGAGTTACTGTCTGAATGTGACTCCCATGAATATAGGAAAGGGTGGCTGTACTCAGCTGCTTGCTCTCTACTTTCATAACCTGCTGGTATTTTTGTGGGATTTTCTGAGTCATGCTAAGAGATTACTGTGGGAAAGCTGAAACAAAGGACTTGCTTTTGCCTTTGGTTCAACATGTGGTAAAGTCATCGGTCATCCTGGTCTGTGTTTGTGATCCACTTCCAGCTTCTGCAAGACTTTGTCTCTAGGAGAAACCCTGTCTCCTCACAAGTGACAGGCAGATGCAGCCTGCAGATACAGTCAGACATCCTGAGCCCTGTTGCTAAGTACAAGCCCTCACTGTGGTGGTGGTATGTTTTATGGGAACGCCTAGTCACGGAAAGAGAGATAATCATGACCTTCTGTGTACTGTGCAGAACGGAGTATGGCATTACGTCAGGCAGTAGATTGAGATAAATATTCCCACCATCAGAGTTGCCTGGATGTCTCTGTTGCAGTGCCCAATTTGGTAGGAGGCTAATGCTGCAAAGTAACATCAGCAGGTAGAGAGAGATCATTGCAAGTGACTTCCCATGCTCTGCGAAGCTGCTTGTTCAGTTCTAGCCAACTTCTGTTGATTGGCTTGGAAGATAAGAATATGGTTGCTTGAGTCTGGGGTGAAGAAGCTACTGGAGTGGGTGATTCTTCCTTCCCCATCCCTTTAATAAATGTACAGAGTATGTATGGTCCACTTTAACAGAAACCGCTTTTATTCTTCTGACCAGTTACATGATTTTAGAGCTACATTTAAATTACTTTCTCATCTCTTTTGTCTTGTTTCTTTTTTCCTAGGGACTGTACAGGATGCACTGTAACAATAGTAATTTTTGTGTGAAGGTTACTTTTACTCAGTAGCGCATTAGGTGATTGTGCAGTATCATGCTTGGAGTCACAGATGCATTGATTCTGGACATATGGGTTTATGGGTCTAAGTTCAGCCGTGTCTGGCCTTTCTTGGATTACATCTTGTGCATGTCTCATGTTGGATCCATAGATTTTTTAGCCTAGGCATGACTATTACCATCACACAATAGGCTCCACATCATACTCACCATGTAATTTTAATAGATGTGTTTTTCTCATGAAGGCCATAAGTTTTAGGGGTTTTGTATCTTGGAGTTTTTTTAATTATTTTTTTAGCTTGAGCTTATCTTTTAGAAATATGCACCATCTAGATTTAAGTTCCTCAAGTGACGAGAAGTTAGTGATAAGTGAAGTGTTCCACTGTTAATTATTCAAACTCTTAAAAAACTTACTTATTTCTAGTATATGTTTCTAGCTTCAGCTTCCAGTTGTGAAACTATGTTAGGCATTTGAATGAAAATTAACCATCTAGTATCAAAAATACCTTCATACTTCTGTCTGGAGAGGAAGACTAAATTCCTCTTAACCTTCTGTGTGCAAGCTACACACCTGAGCTTTAGTCAGTAATGTTCATTTTCCAGATCTACAGTTATTTCTGTGTAAGCTTTTGTACTATCTCCAATTTATCACATCTGCGTAAAATACGAGCACCAAAGTCAAGCCTAGTATTCCACTAATGATCTTTTGAAGCCAGGATGTGATGGTAAAATGATTTTGAACACTGTTTGAATATCCACCTTGTTACCCATGCAGTGATCATCTTCACACCGGATCACTGTTTCTTACCCACTGCTTAGTTACACTAAGTAGCTTGTTATTCTAAGACAGAGAATGAATGATAGGATGTATGCCCAATTAGGCAATGAATCTGTGTGAATGGAGCTGTGAAATGTGAAACTAGACCTTGTCTCCTTATTTGCATGCTCCAGTATTTGTGTGTGTATCATGCACAGTTACTATTAAAGTTTAAGTATGACATGTAGAAGTAACCATTCCGACAGTTGTAGTGGGAAAAAAGGCAGAGGTCAAATATCTAACATTCCTTTGCAGTGAAAAAAATAATCCCATACTAATAAGCATCTGTTTCCATCCAGAAACTCAGAAAACTGAATTATGTCATTACTAAGTGATGCCCTTTACTAGTAGCCTAGTCGTTCGTTAGTGGTGACTTAATCCACCCTTAGGCATAGGCAATTTTGTGAAGTATGGTAGAAAAGGAAGACAGAATGATGCTAGGAGATTAAATAATTAATGAGTCAACAAGCCTAGGCTGGGCTTCTGACTACAGTTTCCTGTCACAGTTTTGAGAGGTGAGTGAGGCAGTTAGTTTGCCATATTCCACTCAAATGCCACAGCTGGTAAAGAGGAAAAATAGGCAAAGTCCATCTTCTTGCCCAAAGGTCTTGCCATAACCACTCATCCAAGTGAAGGCAATACAGCTGTCACACAGTTTAGGAAATCCATACTGTAATTCCTTCATTAGGCTGGTGATTTCTTGGACATCAGCTTCAGCAGGTCACGCTTGGTCTTAGCTGGATATTGTAGGATGCTTTGTGCTGTCCCTTTCCCTAAGATAAATCAGTAGCTCGTGTCCAAGCATCTAGGGCAGCTATGCAAGCATATGGCAGGTTTTTTAGGTATTCTGGGAGATAGTGTGTGATCTGATCTGATCTGATGTGATAGCTCACGTAGATATGCCTTCTGGCTGGCCAGCTTGGTGGTCAACCATTTCTAGATTACCTTCTAGATTACCTTCCCATGGCCAAGCACATCAAGATCAAATAATACAGAAGCGACATGAGGGAGGATAGTTGTTCAGAGATCAAGTAGGTGGGTCTGCCATGCATGGGGGAGTAATAATGGGCAGAAGAGACAGTAAGGTTGGACTGTAGAGATGAAGAGAAAATGTGGTCGAATGAGAGTAATAGTCAGATGAATATAGGGAGACAGTGGGGAGAGAGATGTGAATAGTGGGGATTTGCAGAGGGGAAAGAGGGTATGTGGATGGAGAGGTGGCCTGCAGGGAGAGGCGGGAAGAGGGTGGTCAAATACAGGGTGCAGTGGCAGGAGATGGGAGTGTGGATCTCAGTTTGCTGAACTGGGATCACTAAAACCTGCTCCTTCATGTAATCTGCACACCACTCCGCTTTGGCATCCTGTGCATGGCTTACATACCAAAAGGATGTGATTTGCTGGAAAAAAAGTTGTTTAATCTATAAAAAGCAATTTAACAAGCAGACTATCAAAAAGGTGCTTAGGGCATGGAGAATGATGCGGCAGATAGGGATACAGTGGCTTAGAAATGTAAGTAAGAGAAATTTAGTAGCAGTATTTCCATTTGTAAAGATTTTACTAGAACACATGTCAGTATAACTAGTAATGTTTTTATGTCTTATCACATTAGTACTCTACACATTTAGTCTACTGAGCAACCAGTGAACATAAACTATAAATAGCTGGGGCTTCAGATCGTGTGGATAGTTTTCCTGTGACTTTCCAGATAAGATGCAAAATTACCTCAGCAGATCCCTGCTGGAAAATGGCCGATTGTTCTTATTTCCCTGCTTTCTCCTTGTGAGAGGAGTTTGGCTGTACTGCTTTCTCCTTCTGAGAGGAGTTTGGCAGTACTCTGTTTTATTGTCTTGGTTCTACTGGTCCGTGAGAATTAAGTTCACAGCCCCAGATTTACCATCCACATTGTGAAGGGAGACTTGGGAACCTCAGAGAAGGATCCCAACACCCTGTGTGGTGCAGGGTGGGAGATACCCCTGCTCCCCCTCAGTGTATCCTGCTGCTGCTGAAACCTGCCCTTCTCCCGAAGGTATGATGCTACTAGACAGCCAAGAGGCAGGGGTCACCTCTTCGCATAGCTGGGATACAGGTGGTGTGCTCTGCCTTTTATAAGATACCTAATAAAGAGTGGCATTTATATAGTGTATATATATACATGTGTACGTGCTTATATATATATATATATACACACTAGCCTATAATATCTGTATTTAACAGCCTAATGACTAGATCCCTTGCCCAGGAAGTGGGAGGCCCAAGTTGCAAATCCTCTTCTCATTTGCTACCTTATAGTTAGATGTCCTCACCCCAATGCCAGGCTTGCTTATATGGTGAGAAAAGACTCTACACAGTACTTTCGAAATTACATGACTCTGAAGAACTGAATATAGGCTGGTCTGATGTCTCATTGTGTATTTTTCTTTAATGTTGCCTTTAAAATGAAGTCTTTGGAGTTAAAATTGTCTTCTACAGTTGTTTATCACATACAGTGGGGGCATCATCCCAGATGAAATTCTGAATCACTTTTTTCTGGCACTTAAATTATTTGGTGTATGAACTTATCAAAAGCCTAAAATTAAATGTTTAAGACCATCCAACCCACTGTTCTATATATAAATCAACATAAGAAGAATGTTTTACTAAATCGTGCATGGTAGGTGGTTGCTCTTTTGAGATTTGGGATTTTGAGAGTTAGGTTCAGAATTTACTGAACCTAGTTTGTCATGGATCATACAGACAGAATCAACACAATATCTATGGGAAACCTAAACCTGCACTTCTTCTCTCTTCTTTTATTACCATTTTTAGCATATCACCAATGAAGTATCTTGCTGTAATGTGTCTAAGGTGAAGCCCTTTTTAGTGTTAGCAAGGATTGCAAAATGTGATTCTGATTACTGGATATTTTTTGCCTTACGCAACTGAAGTTAAAACATTCAACAATCCTTTTCATCTGAGAGATGTCAGAATTACAGTCGGCTCCATTGCTCTTGTTCTGTGACTTCCATGTGAACTGAGGTCACACCACCATTCACTGTGGCGACCTGCTCTCTGTTTTTAAAGGCAGATGAAGAGTTACACAGAACCTTGGCCATCGGTGGCTAAGTGTATTAGTGATCTTTCGCATTCCTCTGGTCTCACATGGAGAGTTGTTACTGAATGAAGCCATGAGGAATGATAATCTGTTGACACTTGGTGTGATCTGGTAGGAACACTGGGGAACTGGCAACAGGTGAATTAGTCTTGATTTGTGGCTGATATCTCCTGAATTTGGTAAATAATAAGCCTGGGGCCAGCGTGTGACTCCTATTAGCCGTCTGTACCTGGATTAAACCTTACAGTAAGCACACTGAGTATGCTGTACCATTGCCATAGTTGAGTTTTTATGTAAACAAATCTCTATAAAGGGCACAAAAGTCACTGGCATGGCTGCTTGGTGAGCTTTTGGGATGGAGTACCATATTTGGAGTACCGTGGAGCTTTGGGATCAGTACCATAATTCAACACACATATGTACAGTTTACCAGCCATGCCATGTTTATGTAAATACTAAGGTTATAGCAAGTATAAGTTCTTACTCCAAAGTTGTAATTAGCATTTAAGCAGCAAATTATTCCCGTGTAGCACAAAGATTAGAGATATGAGCAGTTCTACATTTTCTTCATTTTCACAACTGTGAGTTCTTTTGTAAGTCTGCCCTGAATTGCTTAGTGCACAGGCTTGTATTAGGTCAGATTATGGAATATAGTGTCTTTCACTGCAGGAAACAAGCAGCATAGAAGGAACTTAAAATTTCAGGAAAATTGAGGCTTACAGGACAAAGTAATGTTTTGTGCTGTGTGCTACAATCTGAGACAGCACATGAATAATGCGCTGGACACAGATTCAGGTCCAGTTTCACACCCGCATTTTTTTGGTGGGTAATGTAGCTCTTAAAGAAATGAAATAGCTTAAATGCTGTGCAGACTGAGTTCACACCATACTGATTATAGTCTGTCTACTTAGACAATAAGCTGCTTAAGATACAGGCTTTTTCTTCACACAGCAGCTATCATTATAGGGCCTTGATCTCAGAGGGGGGTTGTGCAAGCACTGTGGTACAGTCCCTAATGATATCTGAATAGCAGGAATACTTAGGAAAGCTCCTTCCTTCCATGACACCATAGAATGTTTTTTGCTGGAAGTCTTCTACGTATAGAACTGTGAAGTGTTTAAAAATGAGCTTAGAAACTGCCCTGTGCGGGTGTGGAGTGTCCCCATATGTTTCCCTTTCAGCTGGAATGCACCTGGTTGGTTGAGCCCTTGTTGATTTAGGCTTTTCTCCCTGTGACTGGATCTTTATTTTGTAGCCTATATTCATTTTGGAAAGTTAATATAACTGTATAATTACACTTGTTTATTCCTTGAAGTTACATAGATGATAACAGTGGTAGAATGCTAAAAGGGATGGCTGATTATTTACGCTGATTCTGAAATGCAGTTTTCTAAATGGCTAATTTATTAGCAGCACTTCAAAGCATTCTTCTTGAAAGAAAAAATAAATCTGCTCATGATGGCTGTCTCCAGCCAAACATGCCTATCAAATTTAAATACAGTATGTCAGTGAGTCAAAAGAATATACTTCTAATCTGAACACGTTTTAGGAAAGTCATGGGAGCTGTGGGTACACACAGTGTTTGACAACTGGTCTGTAATCGGAAGGTTTTGTATCCAAAGTTTTATAGAATCGTAGAATAGTTAGGGTTGGAAAGGACCTTAAGATCATCTAGTTCCAACCCCCCTGCCATGAGCAGGGACACCACACACTAAACTATGTCGCCCAAGGCTCTGTCCAGCCTGGCCTTGAACACCTCCAGGGTTGGAGCATTCACAACCCCCTTGGGCAACCTACTCCAGTGCCTCACCACCCTCACTGTGAAGAACTTCTTCCTTATATCTAATCTAAACTTCCCCTGTTTAAGTTTAAACCCACTACCCCTTGTACTACCACTACAATCCCTAATGAAGAGTCTCTCCCCAGCATCCTTGTAGGCCCCCTTCAGATACTGGAAGGCTGCTATGAGGTCTCCATGCAGCCTTCTCTTTTCCGGGCTGAACAGCCCCTGTGAAAGCTGATGTGGGTTGGTTTTTAATGCATGGCAGTTTATTTCTCTTACCGTAACATACAGAAAATAATTAAAAAATGAGGACTGTACAGTTTCCTTTAAATCTGTTAATGTTGGTTTAGATATAAAAATAATAAAGCTGATTAATTTATTTCTACTTAGGCACCCTCTGTGGTTTCTCCTTCAGTCAATAAGTTTTAGATTGTGTAATCCGTGTTTGAGCAATCACAGCTGCATAATTCAGCACCTGTACAGAGTAGAAAGTTCTGTTAACATTCTGCTCTACATCAGGTATCTCGCCGCTGGGTCACTGGCAAGTGGTGTCAAGTTTTGGGGCAAGACATGGGAAATTTGGTATATTTAGAACCTTGCTCTCACTTCTCTTGTCTGTAGGGATCTTTCCTGCTCCCATCAAAGTGGAGTCACTCACTTAGCTTCAGGCAGAGTGCATTTGGCTGTTCCTAGCTTTTAGTTCCTCATTGTATTTTTCTATTCTGGAGCATAGGAAACAAACTTTAGAAACAATAACCACAAAAAACCCCCACCAAGCTGCATTTTTTTAATTCTTCTGAGAATTAGTTATGTATGTCTATCTGCCAAGTTAAAACATTGAAATACACTGTTAGACCTAATGGATAAATTTGATATGTCAAGGAAGAATTGAAATTAATGAAAAATTAACAGGCAGCATCTGTACTGGTGCCTCTGTGGAGAAAGAGCCACTAATGGTGAAAGAATTGGCATACACTTTTTCTGTAAAAGGAAAAAATAATGCTTTTTGTAGTAGCTAAATTGTAGTTTGTGATCATCCAAAGTTATTCAAGGGCAGGATTTTTAGGGAGGGATTGTCACACAATTATTACACCAACTACTAAAAAAAAGAAGCAGCCTTAGCCGTGTTTCAGGCACACAGGTCTGGTTTCTCTTTGTGGTATTTTTTAGCAGGGAAAGCAAAAATGTAAAGTCTGACTGTATAGATTGAACTTTTCAGTTTCTTCTTTTTTTTCTTTTCGTCTTGTGAAATGAGAAGCTCACACTCACTAAAAGGGAAGCAAGCCAGTGTGTGGAGGAAAATGCCCACCCCTTCTTCTCTAAGATTCACATCCCAGAGGGTCCCGAGAGTTCTTAGTTTCTCAGAGCTGTAGAAGGCTTGGCAGCTTTTAGTCGCATATAGTGAAACTTATTGCAGTATGAAGTCATCCAAAGAAGTAGACAGCATTTTATGTTCTGTAAAATATGAAGAAAATAGTTATCAAGTCAAGGTGTTGAAAGAGCAGCCAATTAATTGCTGTGTAAGCTACATGGATAGCGTCTGGAGAGAATTCCCACTGCTCTCTCTGCACCTGCATTGCAGTAGCAGCTAGACATACATTTTTTAATTGCTTTCATCTAATAAATCCCTGTTGGTCATTACTGAAAGCAGAATTCCGGGTGATACAGGCAGTTGATACAGTTTGGTGTGATAGGCGTTTCAGGTATAAATAGTGGGAAAAATATGACAAAATGAATGAAACAAATAAGCAAACAAAAGAAATCGCAAAAAACTAACAACATAGCATGTGACAAGTCAAATCTAGACAAAAAAGAGTCCAGCTGCACAAAACACAAGTGTCCCTTGTGATGAGAGATGAGCAACATGAGTGGGGTGTGCTACTGATTTGAGAACAATCATTCTATTTTTGGACTGTTGTGACCAAGTGTGGCACAATATCTCTTAGGGAAGGCTATTATAGTTATATATGCACATTATTTCAGCTATACTTAATATTCTACCAGCATTTGCATGATAAATCTATTTCTAAAGGCTACAAGGAGGCGGTAAATGTTCATTCAGCGGCAAAGACAGCTGCGATTAGCCATTTAAAACGTTTAGAAATAGAAGCAGAAGTTCATGAAAACAGTCTCAGATTCTGCCAGTTGTATATGGGAATTCAAAAGGTGTGCAAGCACTGCAGGGATGGGACATGCCTCTGTTGTGGGTTTGTATAGAACACAGAGCGATGGATTTGGCTGTGCTGTTCTGCAAGAGAACTACGGAGTTGCCTTTAAGACCCAACCCCTCTGATTATCCAAACTCTCTGAGCCACTGAGGTCTCAGCTGGAGTGCCATGAGTGATCTCTGAGGACCAGGCAAGAGGTTTGAATGACCAAAATTGCCTGGAAGAGCCTGGTTTCCATGATGCTGAAAGACTGATGCCATCATCCTCCTCCCTGTCTTTACGTTATGTTGTTGGTCTTCTTCAAGACCTCTCTTGGCACAGATGACCCAGTGTCAACTGGTCCCAGAGGATATCTGTATCTGTTCTTCACATGGGAATAATATACCTGGCACCACAACTTTGCTAAAGCCTCTCTTGTGTAATGAGCTCATTGCCCAGAAATACTCCATCAGATTGGTTACCAGTGCTACATGAGGGCAGAAAAGCTGGAGGAGGTTACAGCGTGGTTAAGTACAGCTGCCCTTGCTCATGGGCAATTCCTGCTTCTACACTGAGTATGAGGTTTTGTAGAACTCCCTGGTTTTGCCATTCAGTTCATGCTTTTGTGTCAGGCTCTCTCTGGGGTGGAGAAGGACAACTCTCAGCTCTCTGGAGAGGACAGAAGTGAAATATCTGGTATGCCCACATAGGTTCAGGCTTTCTCTTGCCTTTTTTGAGCTCTTGTAAGCTAGTGCTCTGAGGCATGCACTAGTCAAGATCATACCACTAGTGTGAGGGACCAGCCTCTCTCCAGAAACACTGTCAGATCTTTGCAGGCATCACCCTCATCCTGAAACAGGCACCACTTATGCCTGAAACACTCCAGCCTGTAGTCTTTGCATTGGGACAGCCAGTCCTCCTCTTCCTCCTTCTGCCAGCAGGCCCCAGCTCACAGACAGGACTCAACTATTCATCTTCAGGCCATCATCACTTGACAGTTGGCTGTGAGCCCTCTGACTGCATCGTACGAATCTGCCAGCTGATGTGGAGGAGGGCTTGTTCCAGGCACCCAGCCCAGATCCTGCAGAAGAAAGTTCTTCCTTCCTCCTACTGGACAGCAAGAGGGATTCAGACACTGGTGAGTCTGGTTTTGGGTCTCATGTTTCGGAGAGGGAGGGTGAGTTGAGGTACCTTTAGGTGGTTTGAACAGGAGAAGCTCTGAGGCTGTAGTCACATAAAGCAATGCAGGGACAAGGACAAGCTGGTCTCAGAGAACTGTGTGAGATCTGGACCTAGCACCTTACAAGTTTGTTTTTCTCAGAGAGAGAGCAGGTTTTCCAGACTGTCTAGTATCTGCTGGGCTACTGCTGTGTGATAGTCTGACCCACCTCTGGTCAGAGCAGTCAGGAGTGACAGCCTTGTCCCTTGCTTTCTTTACAGACTCATGAGGCAGAGTGGCTCCATGCAATGGTTTTTCCGGTGTCCCGCTGCTGTTCCAGCAGAAGTCCAGGCTGCAGAGGGCACACCAGCTGTGTAACATCCCAGATCTCCTGGCTCCAGCAGACCTGTACAGTTGCCACCAGGCCATGAAAAGGCTTACCAAGAGGGCTGATGAGCAGGAAGCATAGCTGCAGCAGGACCATGTAGAGTGGAGGCTTGGAGCAGCTGGGAGCCCATAAGGTAGAAGAACCTGGTGGGGCGTGAGACGTTCCTGGAACTTCTCACTCCAGACATGAGAACTTGGCTGCCAGTTTCCTGGGAAACTCCATAGGCACCTATCATGTGGAGACAGCCAGGCATCCTACACCGCTTCTGAGCAGAGAAAGTGTTTACTGTGCCTGGTCTGCTGAGTCACTTGTGAGCCAGCAGTATTCTCAAATCTAGGGAGTCCACTCAAATAGCTGAGTCTATTGGTGATGCAGCTTTGGAGGGGGCACCCAAAGACTCATTAATACCGGCACTGGAATGTTCATAGTCTTTGGTGGGACTGAAAATCACAGTATTCTCTCTTTTTTGATGTTTGTTGTTGCCTTTGACTTTGGCATTTAGAGGAGATGTCCTGTTACAGACTGGTAATTCTAATTAAAGTTGGTGACGTAATAATCTAAAGAGGAAGTGGACAGACTGACAGACCATTACTATAGGGCAGAGAAGACTGGAAATCTTCATATTTTTAGTACATTTCAACAGACATGCAGCTGTTACAGGTATGGGGTTTTTTATCAGGTTGCCCTTAAGAACATGGAATATTTTTGTTCTTTACCTCTCTGTCATCAGCCAGGGGGATAAAGCCTGAAGACAGCCCCTTGGTGCACGTAACTTGGCTGAACTTCAGACCTCGCTTCCTAAGGATGGCCATTTTCCCAGTTTTGTGTGGCAGGACTGTGCCTGATCTTCTCTGGTCCTAGTGAACAAGGGTACCCTGTATGAACATTTATGTATGGGGCAGTTCTACTTGTGGACTCTGAGTGTGCTGGGTGCAACAATAACAGCTGTCCCATTTTGAAATGTCTTGTGTTTTTATCAGTGTCCTGTTGTGGTAGGTAATCCATGGAGTTCAATATTGGTTGGCTTTGAGGTCTACTCCTTGCCAGCAGCTTTTCTATATAAGGTTAGTGCAGTTGCCTTGCACTTGTCAAACCAGAAAACAAATGTGATAACAAATAAAGGTTTGAGTTTTTTTTCACTGTACAGTATGTGACTGTTCTCTGTACTCAGTGTCCTTTGGGAAGACTTGCAGCTTTATGACTGCCTCAGCCGTCCTATGGAGTTTAAATGCCACTTGTGCGAGGGTTTGGGGACAGTTATGGGATGAACTGTTATGTTTCTTACAGAGACAAATGGGGAATTTGGCATGGACTGGGGACCCGATTCCTCTGCTGTATTGAGGAAAGAGGCTAATGTTGGCAAATGTGGGACTGGTATTTTCTGGGCAAACCTGTGGACTTGGCAGGCATCTGGGACATTTGCTACTGCTCCTTATGCTGAGTGCTGAACAATTCCCCACAACCCTTGGAATGGATCAAGTTGCCCTAAGTTGTAGCTACAGATTTCAAACAAGAATTTTTCTACTCAAAAAAATGTTTTGGATGAGCAGACATAGGGAACTTTGACTTTGGTTAACTTAACAATGCTGCTGTCCATTTTCATGGCAGTTAGAGGAAGAAGAGCCTGTTTTGCCCAGGTTTTCTCCAGGCAGCTATAGTATGTGTCTGGCTGCATCAGGAAGACAAACATGAAAAAAATGGGAAGAACTGTTTAAAAGACAAAAACAGGGGTTTGAAAGGATTGGAAAAACAGGCGAGCCTGAAGTTGCAAAATAAAGCTGGTGCACCATACTGGCATAGGATCCTGGTGGTGGACAGGAGGCGTTGCAGATCAGCTTTGTTTGCAGATGCTGTGTTACTAAAGCTGTGTCCAGGATTGCTGCTGGGCAAGGACCAGAGTACCTTATCCTCAGACAGCCACAAAAGGTTTCTAAGGGCTCCCCATTTTCTTTGCACATATGTGTATTAAGACCATAGAATCATAGGTCTCACAGGAAATTCCATTCAGCAGAAGCTGGTGACTGAAACTCGTGGGCACTGTGATCACTGGAAAGGATCATAAATGCTGCTTATGGAATTAGAGAATAGATAGCTTTAACAGTGATGAAGGCAAGTGGAAGTTTCTGTTCTGTGGCAGGAACAAGGTAGGAAGTTCAGGAAGATCATGCTGGAGCTCTGAGTGTGTGTGAGATGTACATGGTTTTACCTGTACTACGTCACTGTGGAGATTTCTGAAGCCTGAATGCATGATGGGTCTATGTCCCTTATCATCATAATGGTTATGTATTTCCTCCAGTAGCGTGGAAGGGGAAAATATATCACATTTGGACCCTCGCTTGTTGCTGTATCTCTTGGCTTTGCACATCTTCAGTGAGGAAATAGAATCAGTACAGTATGGCCTTGCAAGCCTGACAGATCTGCTGACAATGTTAGGATTTAGAAGCCCTTTAAAATAAACCCAGTGCCTGTCACTGCAACACTGATAATTACACTTTTCCATTTGCCTGGCCCTCCTGGAGAGTCTTTCGCTCCCTCCTGCTTTTACTGAACCTTGCAAGTATTCACCTGTCAGCACAGTAATGCAGCAAGAACAGCATCAAGGCAGGAGGGCACCGGCAAACTGAGCTCTTCTTGGTGGATAATGTGATTCCCATGAAACAGGCAGGTGCCAAGAGAGCTGAATTGTGGAGTATCTGGGCATCCTGAAAGTCTCCTCTCTGATGTAGTACACAGAACACAGGGTCAGTAATACAGACTCCAGAGGACAACTGTAACCTGCAGCTCTCCCTTGAGGTTCTGGGGAGGTTCTACCTACCAGTGCAGTGCAGGTCCAGGCAGCTCACTCCTTGTGTCTTACTGGTCTCTTAATAATTTAGATTTGGTAAGGATGGTAGACATCTTAGGGAATTAGGTAGGTAGTAGTTTTCATTACCTTTTCTGTGTCAGAAGCCTGAAGAGTTTCAGCTGGGGTGGGATTGGGGGGATGTCTGCTTAATGTTCTCAAGGTGTTCAGTTAGATCCCACTCTTCCAGTTTCTGGTTGAATGCCTTAGTCATTATTTTATGTTAAACATGTAATACTTGCCTATATTCTAAAGATGGGTAGTGGCCAAGTCTTTTCTTCCTCTGAAAGGAAAGGGCTCTGTCTTTTCAACTGGACTGAACCTTAGAGCAAGCTTAACAAATTACACACCTTTGGGCATGTAAGCATATGAGTCCGAATTATTGCCAGCACAGGCACTAGCTCATTCTGCTGAGGCAGCGTGGTGGTGACTTTAGATATATGCAGTGTAGAGACCTCTAGATGCTGGTTTGGTTCCCTGGTGTAAAATAAGATGCCTGTGAGATCTCAGGAGGTTGTACAGTTAAGTAGGGTTTCTGTGGCTTGTTCACTTGGATTTATTAAATTGCCTGTCTGTAGAGAGTGGGTAGTAGGACTCCTGTACTCGGCAAAAGGAGTTTTAAGGACAGACTATTAATAACTGTTGAGTATTTATGTAGAACCTTCCTTATTAATGTCTTCTGAAATGTAAGAGTGTCCAAATACTTACATGGTTTATAGATGCATTGGGGCAACTCGGGTATCTGTGTAGTGTGGCTGTAGTATCAGACCAATAGGTTAGTAGGGGTTTTATTTCAGAAGAGAAGGAAGAAATTCTGGCCAAATTTGTACAAGATAATTATCATGAAGATAGATAGCAAAAAATGTTGAGCATAAATATAGAGATAGTGATATTTTACAGAGCTAATAACTGTTCTTTACAGCTAATTTTTGTAATCAAAATCTAGACTCCAAAGGGGTAAAAAAGGACAACCCCCCATCCTGGACACTGGTATATGCAAACCAAAAACTAACTTGTAGGTTAAAATTCCTACAGTCTCACTGTTGTGGTTTAAACCACGACAGTCATTGTACTCAGTGATACAATAGTCTGGATCTACCTTTTTCCCCTGGGTTTGTAAGTGCCCTTTGGAAAGTACCTAATACGGTTCAGATAATTTACCGCAACAGTTCTCATAATTTGCTGGGTAAATATTCTTTGTCTGGAGATTTCCATACAAGGTAGTTTAGCTGCAGCCGTGAAGAATTAGGAGTGAGAAGTTTATACCTCCAGTTGGTAAGAAGTTTATGAGCTATAATGGAGTCTTAATCAGATTCTATAAATCAGAATGTTTAAAAGCGAGAAAGATTTTGCCTCCTTTTAGATGCCCCAACTAAACCCACCTTGGGCAGCCTCAGGGCAGAGCATGAAATGGGAGCTGCCTCAGGTACCAAGTTATATTTACTTTTAAAGCACATCCATAAAGATCACTATAGAAGATCCTTCATTTGTGCTAAAAAGAAAAAGCTGTCCAAAGTTAAGGCTCTGTAGGAGATCTTACCTAAGGTACCTCAGAGACAAACCTTCCATCTCACTGCTTAGTGACCCTGATGCTATCAGGTGCTGAGTACCTTCAAGTTCTTTTGCTGTCAGTGGGAAAAAACTTACATCTCTCAAGGCCAAGCCTTTGGTCTTCAGTATTGGCACACTTGTGCTATCACTGTATGTAAAATGGGATGGATTCTTATGTTGGTGCCAAAAGGCTGAAACTGTGGGTGTCCTGCAAATACACGATAGAGGATGGAGGAGCTATTACTTTGCTTACGGGGTAGGAAAAGCTTTAGAGCTTCTCTGGTATTTCCTTTTGAGATATCATAGTATTAATATGGCTTTCTCTTTCTTTCTGTGTTTTACATTTTCTAGCTTGCAGCTGAGTCGCTGCTGTTGTTATCTAGTGGAGACTGGAGGCTCCTTCCCCCATCTCTTCTCTCCAAGAAGAGAATTGATAGCCTCCAGTCACCGCAAGTTTTTCCATCTCCTGTCTTTATTGGTTAAGTGTGGACATCTATATGCAAAGTTTTCATGTACCTTGAACTCAAACAAAAATGTTACTTACATTAATGCATGTATTTCATGGCCTTTCAGAATTAAGTGGAGAAGACAGCCTTTCAGGAAGCCTTAATGCCTTTCCATATGGAGGCAGTGCCCTGTGCATGTGATGTTTGATTTCTTTTCAATTACAAAATTTCTTACCTTCTGGTGTATATTCCTTTATTCTTTGGTTTTTTTTTTGTAAAGGAGCAGAATTAAGCTTTATGGAACTTGATGTATTCTTAAAGCTGGAACGTCTCTTACTCAGTTGAAGAAGTTGTAAATGTAATTATTTTGTAACAGGAGAGCAGATTGCTATATGAAATTGGAAATATTTGCTGGAAGGCCTATTTCTGTCCTTAGAAGAATAATATAGAACTATAGATTGGTATAGTATAAGACTTGCAGAATAAGAAACAGAATAATACTATCAGAAATACTCTTTGTGTGTGCTGGGTGTAATTAGCTAGACCTTTTCTGGTCTAGAAATTAAATTAGAATTAATAAACATAAATGGAGTTGTCTGAACTGTAAGGTTAAATTGAAAAGCTCATCTCGGGTTTACTGAATCTTAATTTGATTGAGGTCACCCCTTCCCTCTGCCAGGGGATTTATTTTCCTCAACCTTAAGGAACTGGCTGGAGTTCAGATACTGGGACCCAAGGTAAAATCCAGTGCCCTGAAATCTTTAGAGGCTAAAAACTCACCAACCCAGACAGCAATCCAGCAAGTTTACTTTAGAGGACTGCACAACCTAGGAAGCCTTTCCTAGCCTGAAAACTTCCTAGATTCCTATTACGAGGAGATAAGCACTTACTTCCTGCCTAGACTGTATCTGCAATTGGACTTGAAGAGGGAATCATTTATACCTTAGCTGGGTCCCTTGGGAAGCCTCAGACAGTCTAGAATTTAAATGGCTCTTTCAAGCTGTATGCTTGTCCATCTTTCCATGTTCTTCAGACAGCACCCAAACCACTTGGCTCCTGTGACTTGTAGGGGTGAGGGATGTATCAAGGCTGATGCCATAATAGATCAGCATTTCTTCTAGTACATCCATAAATATAGCTCTTGTTGAAGTGATATTAGCCACAAATGGAGTCCCTCACTCTCCATGCTGCTGTTCATGGAGGAGGTTTCACCAGATATGAAATGAGGACAGGCAGTGTTGCCGGAGTCAGGGTGAACATTCAGGCATGGGTGTTGATCCTTTGGGTTAGAATTGTCCTGGTGGGAGAGAGGGCAGTGTTGACCAGAGCCGTATTTTACTTTCTCCTGTTGTTCAGCAGTATCCTTTATAATCTGTGTAAAATCAAGAGTGTGAACAAACTGGTAGACAAAATACTGTATTCCCTGTATCTCTCAATCTGTAATGTACCACACCGTTTGCCTATAGGAGTCACTGGGTGATAAAGATTGAAAAAGACCTCTATGCCAAGCATCTTTTCCTTTTTGTTTTTGCTAGTATTGGTATTGATTATTAAACCCTTTGTGCAACAAACCACAATCCCCTTGTAATTTGGCCAAATTTTGTGTTTTCCTAGTACTTCATGAGTATTCAATTGTTGGCATGACGATAAGCACTGAACCAGTTCTTGAAGTGATGGAAATAGGCCACGGTGCCTCAGCAGTTCCATACCAGTTGTGCTTCATCTGTACTGCCCATATTAATTCAAAATATCTCATCTATACATTAGCAACATAAAGCCTTTAATTTATATTTAGTGTAAGAGGTGTTGTCAGGTACATCTCTCCTACAAGAAACTGAGAAGAAAAGGTTGCTTTCACCAGTCTTCCTCCAAATGGTCTTGGTAAAACTCAGTGTCTCCAGCTTTGAGTCTGATGGCACATGTTAAGAAAAACAGCAGCAGGGATCCAGACCATTATTGTTACTTTAGTATAAAATCAGAAAGGTTTGATCCAGCTAAACAATGTTCTCAAATGCCAAGCACCCTTATCTTTCAGGAACTGTAATGAAATTGAAAACACTGGATTAACTAGATTGACCTGGCATGAATTAATCAAGATAAGCCATTTAGCAGAGTAAAACTGAGCAGTATTTGACTGGTCAGATACCACTGTATAAGATAGTGCTCTAACTCTCAACAGGAAAGTTTATGTATCTAGGGTGGTACACGATGATTTCTTGCTTGACAGATGAATAACCTCCAGGATGATGAACTAAGTGGTGAAAAAGGCTTTAATTTGAGTTGCTTTTAGAAAACTTATATTTTTTTGATGAGCAACATGCATTATTTAGTTAATTGCTACTTCAGTCCTCTTTGTGAATACTAATTATGGTAGCTTGAAGAGTGTTTTGGGAAGAAATACATGTCCTGTTCATCATTGCCATGTGCACTCTAGCATGGGGAGATGGGGACAAATACACCATTTTAGGTCAGAAGCTACCTTGAGAATTCTGCAGCTATTGAGGGAAGATGATTTATTTCTGAGAAAACAATGTTCTGTGCTCACCGAGTCAATGAGGGCTGACTCATGATTGTATAGTAAACAGCTGCTGCACCTTAAGGTATGATCGGCCTTTTAATAGAAATGTCAGATGAATTACATATACCCACAGCTTCATTCACACTAGTAAAAACCTGCCATTGTAGCTTAAACCCACTTTTATCAATGTGCTCTAGGCTCTTGGAGAGAAACTGTGTTATAGTGGGCTTGAATCAATCCAAATGGGGTAGGAAGAGGGCTAGGACATCTTCTGCAGTAGGTGTTGGACTTTGTATGTGTTTGACAGTAGACAAACATGCAACTGTACAGCCCAAAGGAACAGGAAAATGTGTTTGTTTTTTGTGGAAGTCACATTGCATTGTGATTTTGTTCATCATTTATTATACGTATTTCATCATTGAAGACGCAGGTTAGCAGTTGGATGCTATAAGCTTTTCACTTAGGTCTAAACACAGACATACGCAGAAGCCTGTGCAGGCTCATTCCTGCAGCTGTTGGGTGTTGTTCTGTTTAGGCAGCATAGGGTCTACCCAGACCTCCATCCAGTTGACCAGCCTGCCAGGTAGGTACACAGCATGTGGCCAGAGATGCTTGGAGCATGAAATCGCTAATGGTCCCAAGACATCCAGGAGTTAACAGGCAGGAGCCACTCTTAGAGGCTGCTCTTTTGCAGCTATATAGGACTTTAAGAGGAAACACTTGTTTTTTTGGATTGGTTCCCTGAATTTTCCATCAGTTCCTAAGGACTTAGAATTGTACCTGCAACAGGCAAAGCAATTTGTCTCTTCAGCAGCTTTGCTGAGTCACGCAGCAGAATAATCTCTGACATTTTTTGTTGAGCTGTGCTTTTTATGGGAAAAGGGATTATAAATTCTTATTAAAAGAGGAATCGTGTAAAAATAGAGATTACACTAGAGATAGTACATCCAAAATTCCACATGCTCGACAGTGATAAATTACACCATTTAACATATCAGAAGCTTAGTGAAGCAGTATTTTAAGAGGATGCCTACAACTCATAAGTTCTGTAAATTAATGAAAGCACATAGAAACTGGCATGTAAAATTCAATAAAAAAAAGGAATGTATTTTTGGAGAAAAACAAGAGGATATAAGGTCGTTTATGTATTTAGTCCATGCATTCCCCCATGAGACAAGTATTTCTGTGAGTGAACAAGAAAATTATCTGATCGTGGTAACTTTTGTAATTCATTTGGATTTATTAATCATCAAATGTGTCAGGAGGAGATGATTGCACCCGTTGCTTCTAATGTTGGCAGGACTAGAAAGGAGGCTACATTTCACATACTGAGGAATGCCCCTTCTGAGACCAATATTGAGTGTAATGCTTTTTCACACACTAGAGTAGAGAGCAGAAACTACTGGAAGTGTTCCCTCACATACTTTCTGGTTTTGCTGTTAGACAGCCTCTGGCAGAACTCATGCTAGCTATAAAACATTGGTGGCTTGGACTTAGCTCTTTGCATCACAAGCAGCAGAAATTCTTGACACTTCTTGTCATCTGCACCAGACATGTCTTCACCAGGTATTAAAAATTAACCTAGTCCTGCAGCTGAGTCTCCTGGGAGTTTGTATGCCCTTGGGAGTTCTGCAGTGGCAAAGGAAAAAGAAAACATCAGGGAAAACCGGCAGCAACAACATTAAAAGCAACCAGCCTTGGCTCAGCAATCAGTTTTTCTTTCTCTAAGGTTATGGGAAACTTTTCAGTTTGTTTTATTACCAGAACTGGAAGCAAAGTCCCTGCAGTAGCAGCTCGCAGTTCAGGCTGCTGCTCTGAAGGCTGTGCTTTATCTTCATACATAGTTCTCCCAGGAAACATGAAACTCAGAGTTCTGTCATGTCTTCAAGAGTCCACAGGTTGGGGCTCTTCACCTGTTACACCTTTCCCCAGAACAACTCCTTTTTTTTTCTAGTGTCTGGTCTGTATGATGATCATGAATCTGGCTTCTTGCGTCTGAAGCTTTGTCTATAAGAGAGAATTGACAGTTCACAATGTGCCTGATAATATAAAACCATTATTATAAACCCAGTAGCTACAAAAATTCCAGAAATATTTTCCTGACTTTCCTTCCGACCACGGATAGCCCTTCTGTCATCCAGTGTTGCCACAGCAGTTGCTGCAGTAGTCACGGTGTCACTGCAGCAGCAGTGCTGAACAAAGGTACCACACAGACACAAAGATGCTGTGGATCTTCCCAGTGCAGTCATCTGTCATTGATGGCTTATCTCCAAAGCAGCACGTGCAGTGCCTGAACAGTGGCTTATCCCATTCCCACCATCATTTGCAGCACTCAGCTGTGGTGTTACGTGTCTAGCCTCAGCTCCTATTCTTCATTCATCAGCCCTTCTTGCTAGCTCAACAGAGAGACACAGAGATAGCAGATAATAGGACCAAAACCAGCAGGGTTTAGTTGCATTTTTCTTTTCTCTTGGGAAATTCATCTGGAGCACTCAAAAGGAGACAGTAGAACACACATATGCAAAGTACACTCCTGTCTTCACTGTCTTTAGGAAGTTCAGGTGTTGCCAGTGAATGTCTACCCCACTTGTGAGATCTCAAAACAGGTTACAGATCTGAGATGAAAGCAGATAGATGAGATAGAACTCGGTATTCGTTATTGGATATAAATAAAGGAAGCTGTCCCAACTCTGCTCTTTTCCACATTTTCACCTTTTTTTTTCTGGCATAGTACCTATCCAAGGGAATAATGGGCGAAGAAAACAAGACTGCATCAGGATGAGAACACACAGAGTGATATTCTCCTTTGGACCTGGGCCTCAGCAGACCCTTTCTGTACATACTAGAGGTAACTAAAGACATAAAGAAAACAGTTAAGATAGAAAACAGTTGAATTCCTCAAGAAAATCAGATGATAAGAGTTTAATAGTGAAAATGATAGGAATTGGGACAAAGAAAGGAATTAACTTTTTTGCTTGTTTTGTACATTTACGATTGATTAAGCTCCAACAAAATCCCTCCAGGTATCAGGGCACTCACTTCACAAGCAGCCTGCAGGAATTGTTCCCTGTGTTGTACCATCAAACAGTTCAACAATAGCAGCACTTGAGTTAGTTTGCCAGTGTGTAGTGTACAGAGCTCCTCCTGTTTTGGGATTAGGAACTGACAGTCTGGAACTGGCTATAAAGCCTCACACATCAGGTTTTGTTTCAAGGATTTTTCTTGGCTTGCCTTTTTGTTTTTACTTTTTTTTTTTTAAGACTGAACAGCTTTTGATTTGGGTGGTTTTAGTTTGTTTTTTTTTTTAGCTTTTAATTTTTATTTATTTTTTTTAACAGAAAGCTACCAGCAATATCTGATCATGTTTCAGCACTGAGTTTTCAGAGTATGAAGAGTTCATAGTCAAGTATTAATTGTCACACGCCCCTTTGGAAGTATTCTGCTTGTATGTAAATAAAGCACCTCAGTTTTATGCAATTAGTCTAAACCCTATTAAGTTCAAATTATCAGTATTATTTTCATATAAGTTTACATGTGTATTTCTGTCTCCCCCACCTGTAGCATAGTTTCCCTCCTATCTTAATTTTCCTATTGGTTATTGATTGAATCTCATTCACAGTCAGGTGGGTTATAAGTCAGATCTGGACTCAGGCTGGTATCATAAGTACCATCATTTCTTTAGCCTCAGTAAACTCCCAATTGTAAGATCCTTGTCCTTCTTGCCTAACTTTATCTAACAGTTACTGAGTGATGGGAGACTGGTGACCTATTGCTTCCTCTGTTAGTCACTGGCCACAGGTAAACATAGGCAGAGGTTGAACCCACTCAGTATGTAGAATTTTTCTTCTCTTTTTGTCATCACCCTTGTTCTTCTAAATACTTACTTGATAGGAGAGTTGAGGTTTATCTGAATGAGGGCAGAAAAAAGCAGAACAGTCCTTAAAAGAATGGGAGAACTCTGCCTGGGATGCTATGCAGCTTTCTCTTGTGTTTCAATTGTTGCATGTTTAATAAAGTGGAAGTTTTAATTAAATCTTTTCTTCTTTTTTTCTTTGTAGTTCAGATGTTCATAAAGGCTTTCTCCCATGTTTGTGGTCAGGGAAGGTAGCTGAGCGGCCTTTTAAACTTGGCATTAATATGGATTATGTTTTCTGTCCTATGTGACCAAGCCTTTCAGGAATACAGTGTATCATCTCCTTTGAATCTGATTAAAATTTACTGGTATGCTGAAAGGTATTGGAAAAGGCTTGATGGATAGTTGGGCAAGCAGCATGGTTATTTAGGCTTCATTTCATTAGTCAGGCATATGACAGAGTAAAGAGTTCATTCCCACAGTGCTCAGTAGAATCTACTCAAAATTTGGAAAACATGCATTTTCAATTTTTAATGAAAATTTTGAGCACTATGAAGTTTCTTGGTCATCCTTGATCCTTGGACACAAGGATACCAGGAAATGGAAGCTGATGGAGCTGGTTTTACAATGGATAGGGATAAACCAGTTCCACTACTTCACCCCACCACTTCATGGAACTTGCTAATAGTGAGAGGCTCAGGTCCATGGGCTTGTGCTTCTCCTGCTTTTGAGACTTTATGGAAAGGAAAGGGAGCTTCCACTTACCTGTACCGATTTGTCAAAAACCCCAGAGCAGGAAAGAGCAGGAAGAAGTTCTTTTACTGACACAGTCAGTATGCTGAAAGCCTGCAGCTTCCTATGCTCTGCATCTCTTAAATCCAGGGCTGGAACAGGGGTCCCAAGGGAAGTGTTGAAGAAGTCCTCCAAGGTCCATGGGGACTCTGGTGCAAGTGGAAGAGTGGAAGTTTTGTCAATGCTTACTTTAGTTCAATACTGCACATTGACATCAGCTGATGTCTAACAAATGCAAAAAAAAGAAGGTATTTCTATCATTACTGAAATCAATTTGGCTGTTATACTGCATTCATCTGGATAAAAGGAAGTACTCTGAGGATGTCCATCATTATAAGAATGATGATTGCATAAATATAATGAGCTTTATAAGCTCAGAAATGTAGGCCTTACTAGGCTAAAGAAAAAATAATGGTCGTATTACAAAACAGCGCACAGCAGTGGGAAAAAAATGCACAGGTATTTCTTATAACCCAAAAAAACATAGAGATAGGAGGTGTGCATTGTGGTCCTTTTGCCATTTGATACCCTGCTTTCAATTTCCTCCCATGTTAAAAAAGAAATTCCAAAAATGCCTCTTCCAGATTTGCCCTCATTTATGTCAAAATTTATCCCCTCATTGACAACTTTTTGTTTAATTTAGATTTAACAGTGGGGTTTTTTTTCCAGCAATCTACTTGAAGAATTTACTGTTCTTGGTTTTAAGCTGTATGAGATTCTCAGTTGCTGATCTGTGGTATGCGTTTACATTAAGGGACATCTGTGTATTTAAGGTATGTCAAATCCTTGTAATAGTTATTTTTGACACTTTGATCTCTCAGATTAAAAGCCCCGTGAAAACTCTGACTGCAGTTCTGGCACTTTCTTACCGTAACACTGAAAAACCATGGGAGTGTTCTGAACTTGAGGGGGTTTCTCAGTTCATACTTTGCTAGTCATGCTTGAGGTACTTAAGAAGTGGACTGGTAAACTCCTGCCTTGATTTGGGGGATTTGTGTAGAGAAATACAAATACACTATAAATTTTACTGGGAAAGAGTATTGAGAACACTTAGAAAACAAAGTGCTCGGTACAGTATATAATTGCAAACAGTCATAGGTGACATCATTCTTTCTTATTATCCATGCTTACCTTTTGTTATTGGGTTTAACCTGACCCGATACAGCATCTTGTTACATACACAATATGATATATAAAATTAAAACCAGTTCCATTTTGCATCCTGAACAACTGATAAGAGTTTATTTGGAAAATGAAATCTGAAAGCAAGTAGTGTGGCCTATTTGTGAAGAAGATAGAAATTGTTTATGATTAAAAAGCCTGACATGATTTTTGCTTTTATCTTTTATTTTATGAAACTCCAGAATGAAAATAACTCGCAGTAATAAAAAGGATTTTTAAAGACTGCTTAGTGTGTGGTGTCCCTGCTCATGGCAGGGGGGTTGGAAGTAGATGATCTTAAGGTCCCTTCCAACCGTAACTATTCTATGATTCTATAATAGGTACGTTATTTTCTAATCTGATAATAGATATTTTGATTTGTAATCTAAAAGACCTTCACTGACTTAAAGGAATTTTGGATTGAACACCTTATGAAATTGTTGCCATCAGAAATTTTACACATCATTTAAATCTGCGAAGAAATGCAGCATCATCAGAATGTGGCAATGGAATCTGGCCGACTACATTGTGTCTGTCTCATCTTGTACTCTTATGTCTCAACCTTTTCAGCTCTGACCTCTATTCAAAGTATTTTCACACTCCTCTTGTCTCAGTATTAAAGTAAGAACCAAAAATGCAGAAATACTAACAATCAGTGATAAACCTGTGTAATTTATTAGTGTGTCTGTGTTTTGAAAAGCTGAAGTGTAAAATTCAACCTTGAAGAGTAGAAGCTTTTTGGAATAAGCTTTTTTGTTCTTTATATTGCATTTAAATACCTAGCACCTTGCAGTCACTCTTAAGTAGCTTTGTGAATCCATAGGGACTCCAGAAGACCTCCAAAGTTCATGAATTGCAGCTGTCCAGTATTTGTAAAAATAATACCCCACTTAGATGGAAAGAAAGAATTAAATGTTCAGATGGCTGAGCTCTATCTTTGCAACAGAGTCTGCATAAAAGGATGCAGAAATTGCCAGAGACCTAGGCTGGTATTCAAAAATAAGTCAATAAATTGTTCCCAAGAACTGCATCTTAATAAGGATAACTTGATGGAAAGCAGAACTTTCTATTTTATGAGCATATTGTGAAGAAATTATCCTTTTTTTATCAAACTCAAAAAAATGTAACCCAAGAGTTTACCCAGCAACTGGGAGAAACTGTGAAACACTAGATTTTACACAAATCAAGCTTAAGGCCTGTTAAGATTGACTGGATTCTGAAAGCAGAACATGGACTTCAGCTTTGGTTTTGTCCTTCCAGAGCAATCACCACCTTGTGTGACTAAGTAGCATAATGTACAGGCAATAAACTGACAAAGAATGACGTCTAAAAGATGAATAATTAGTTGGGACAATGCAGTGTCAGTTGATAGGACCAGAAAGCATACTGCTGAGAATTTAAATGGAATAATGAAGTCTTACTACAGTGTAGTGTCAGTTGGCTTTGGGTGATTAAGTATCAGTGAAGAGACAAGGATGAGAAAGAATGGAAATGGTGATGGATGAAGAAAGAGGAAGGAGAAGTTCCTGTCAGTAGGTTTTCTTCAAATTATTCCTGAGAGACTGGATTACTCTTGCCTCTGCAGATGGGAACGTTATGCAAGATCCAGAGATGTTTCACCACGTATCATGCACCACATCTGCTTGTGCCACATGGTCAGTATTGGGCTTCAGTTTATTTCCATACTCATGCCATTAAAATTGTAGGAGCTGTGAGTCCAGGATTGCAAAAAGAGTTGCACGTGCAACTGTTTGCAGATTTTTGATGGGGTTTTGAGGAAGTTTCAAACGAGAAAAATATTATCTTCAAGTCCATGTTTCCATCTTCTTTCATTTTTCTGTGACCTTGGTACGGTCACTGTAGGTGGTGTGGGAAAGGAGTACAGAACCACAGGGACACCTGCCTTTTTCTCTGTACAGTGCCACTGTACATGGAGAATCCTTTAAATACAGATGGAAGTTGTCCCTTTGTCCTTTAAGCATGCTTAAATAGCTGTATGGATTGTAAAATATGCAGATCATTGATAAACACCCTAGTAAATTTCCAGCACTAGATTTGAAATTTTATTCAACAGTGGATAATCAGAATAGATAAATAATTCCTTACCTCAGTTCAGCACAAGACAAAGCTAGCTAGAATTGCACAAAATGAGGACAAAAAGAAGGGACTTTGCCATTTTTTCTGGCTGCTTAAATTACTAAGAAGCAAAAGCCTCTTTAAAGGAAAGGGCTTTTTTTCTAAGTTAGGTCCAATAAATACGACCAAAAGAGCCACTTTTCAAGTGATGAATCTCTAGAGCTTAGCATAAAACCTCAAAAAAAGCAATTTATACTGTCGGCTTCAACCATAATTTTCTTTCTTTATGTGCAAATCAGTCTAAGAAGTTTAATACATAATTCATGTATGTGAGTAAATTTATTTATTTTGATGGCATGGAACGATGTTGTCTAAATAGAAAAGGATGTGAAAGCACGGCTACCCTGATGGATCATAAGATAGGATTCATTATCTCCAGATGTATTCTGTATATTGTCAATGGATGATTTAATATAATGCAGCTCTGTCACGAGTGTTCTTTATGCCACACAAGCTTTAAAAGCCATTATCTGGCTAAAAGATAGAGATGGCCTTATTTAGATCTCTACTTATTATCTAACCTCTGAAAGTGAAGGAAGAAAAA
This sequence comes from Nestor notabilis, assembly GCF_000696875.1. Lineage (NCBI taxonomy): Eukaryota > Metazoa > Chordata > Aves > Psittaciformes > Psittacidae > Nestor > Nestor notabilis. Next base: position 52,034 of record NW_009938522.1, on the reverse strand, counting down.
GCCCTCAGGCTTTAAAGGTTTTTTTATGTTAAAGGAACATATTTCAAACCATTACTCAAAAGCTTATAA
>NW_009938522.1:42075-51934 GCF_000696875.1 Nestor notabilis | reverse complement strand
CTTCCATATACATATTATATTTTATATATATATAAAAGAGAACAGCTTTGTGATATAAATTCCTATGTACTGTTATTATTTTGCAGATTTCTTGCAAAATTTTGCAAAACTTTCAGCTTACTTCATATAAATTCCCATCTTTCTTAGTTCACAGTAGACTAATGCATGTGCCAGAAATACCAGCAAGTCAAAGACAGATAATTAAATAGAAAAAGGAGATGTTATATATCCTAAACAAAATCACTTTTTAAAAAATGCAGCCCGAGTAACTATTGAGTGGATGTCACAGGAACAAAGTGATTCAATCTCCATCCGTCCCTAGGGCTGCAAGCCAAGTAGTCATCTTGCAGACCTGGATTGCTCAGACCTCCCAGCACACACTGGGCAGTGCAGTGGAGAGGGTCTGAATGGACACTGTACAAAACACCTTGTCTTTGATAGAAAGGAAATCCTTTTTTCTCAAAGTGTTGCCAACTTCTCGTTACTAAAGTAATGTAATGTACTGATAGTCTTATACACATTAGGTAGAACTCAACTTCTTAAGTCACTTAGAAAAATGTATACCGATGGTTCAAGTCAGTTGACACAGGACAAGAAACTTTGCAAACAAAGTGAGGAAAAGTAGAATTGCAATGTATGAAGTATCTCATATGAGGTATTAATTCACGGACGATAAGAACAAGGGCTGTTCCTTTACAGGGTTGTGATTTTTGTTATGGTCTCATAGTTTTGAGGTTTTCCATGCAGAATTTGGCTAAGGTGGTGGTATTTGAGGTTTTTTATTGAAGACACTGTCTGCCCACAAAAGATGCAGTATCCTTAAACAGGTCTGTTTCTTCATTGAATCCAGAAGCTGATGTCTGAGCTGAAAATGCAGAAGTTGACGTTATTTAAGGCTGTTTTGATCTGCATGACATTGTTGGCTGTAACTTCTTATCCCAGTAGTATTGTCATTGAGGGTACGGGAATGACCTGCTGGAGAATTTCCAAATAGACTTGTGCTTGTGATTCATTATTCATTAAAGGAGACAATCTATACCGTGTTTTTAGAGTAGTCTAGTATGATGTGCTGCTTTGTTCATCATCCCTCATGCTCTTTTCTGCTGATCAGAAACAGAGACTGAGTTTTCTGGGATAGAAGGGCAGCTTGTCTAAAACAAAAGGCAAGAATATGACTTAAAAAAATGAAAGGCCTTGTTTTGCAATGAGAACTTAGTGTTACGTAGAATGAACTTAAGTGACAGAACACAAGCCAAGAGCTATGTCCCCAACATGCAGATGCTTGCTTAATGCTACTTGCTCCACCTCAGCACCAAGGCAATAGCCAGCGGTGGTCCTGGAATGGCATTTCTCATTGCCCTTGGATGAAGGGCAGAGACCCAGAAGCTGATGCTGGCTTCCCCAGGGGAAGAAACCCAGGTGCCTGAATTGGCACGGACAGAGGACATGCCTTTTGGACAAATATCCTGATAAAACAAACTGCATTTTTATGATGATGATTATTGTGATATGAAAAGAATGAGTAATGAGAAAATATTAATAAACAAATTATTAAAGGCAGCTGAAATGATAAAGTGAAAGAGATGAAGATGTATTTTCTACAATTACTGATGTTATTCTGATGTCTCTGGTTTGTACTTGAATATCCCTATAGTAAGCATTTTAGAAAATAGCTAAAGATGGACATTCCTTCTCTCATACTAAGCATCTCTCAGACAAACAAATGTAATGAGAGATGGGAGTCAGCACTTTATTCACTGTCCAAAATTTAAGAAAGCAAAATACTTGGTTTATTTTTGGTTAATCATATACCCCAGTTGAGAGTGATAAATGCATGAATTCCATAGAAATATTTAAGGCTTGTGCTCTTTAAGTAGTGAATGATGCTGCTGAATGCTGAATTTTGAATAATGCAGATCTCCTTTTCTGAAGTATAGGGCATCTGCGACTTTTATCAAAGGCCTTTATTTCTCCCTTGTAAAGACTGTAGTTCAGCAAGTTACTTACGCATGTGCATAGTTTTATGTGTGTGGTTACTCTTATTGATTTTAGCTTAAACTTTTAAGCTTTAAAGCTTTAATTTGTTTAATTACATTACTGAATTAAGGCCAGAGGTTTTTTTTTTAAATGTCTTGAGTTCTTGGGGATGCTATAATGTTCAATTAAAATTTATAAATCACTTATTATGGCATCAGTCACTACCCATTGTTAATTTGTACTTTATTTACTGACAAGCACAGGATAAAAGCCTCTGTGGAGCATGCTTTGCTTTGCAATCATTCTACTATGTACCAGCCAAGGAGCAAAAGAAGATTTGGGGCATGTTTCTGTAGCAGCGTTCTCCACCCTCACTTAGGACACAGGGCTGTCCTACAACCACAGTGTTGAAAAAGGGAGACGTAGGCTATCAATAGAGGGAGAAAGCATTCACAGACTCATATGGGAGGAAGAGAGTTGTAGATGTGCGATGTGACATGATTTTCTTGGTTGGTATTGTGGGGTGGTTTTCAGGCAAAAAGCTCCCTTGACATGTTTTATCTGCAATTGTAAATAAACTGTGTATGGAAGAGAACACAGTCTGGGGTCAGATCTCTAGCTAGTCACAGCTTATTTAAGTCAGGGGAGTTACGACAGAGCTTTGGCACGTAGAGGTTTAGTTGCTCAGAAATAAATATCTCCTCTGATGGAAAGGAAAAAAAACCAAACAACACAACAAGCTTGAAAGATACTGTGCCCTTTGAGGGTCAGTATAATCCTGTCAGTATTTAAAATGAATTTCAGTATTGGTAATGCGACTGCAGTCGGTTCCGCACCAGATGCCTGGTTCAGTGAACAAAACTTAAGAGTCTGTGTCACTTTGAAGATAAAACAGTATCTCTCAGGACATACTGTCAAAAGTCTGATGAGATGAAGTGCTGGGGCTTCGACTGCTTCTTTAGTTGTGCTTTGACTTCAGAGTCCTTTGGGTTATTCTTTATTAATCTAAAGAAATCACACCCTCTGGCTATTCACACTGTTTGAATTGCTGAATGAGGCTGGCTGCTGGATTTCTAATTCCAAAGGAGTCCTCTATATCATATGAATGACCTCAGCAGTATTGCTAATACCTGAACACGTTCTCTGCATTTAGTAACTAGAGGCGCAGTCAATATTACACACATTTATTATGGGAATTTCTTTAGATGCAGAAAACTCACAATAGCAGTACTTGACTTTCTGGTGCTCGATCCTCAGTTCCAGGCTTGATCCACAGTTCTGGGCTTAATCTTTAGTTTTCCATGCTCTTGGTCCTGTACTAGCAAGGTACTGAAATGAATGGCTGTTTAAAGTTGCCTGTAGTCACTAGGTTTCTTGGCATTAAAGTATCATTGCATAATCTCTATATGGGGACTATGAAGGCTCCATTTTCCTACATGGAAACTCTAAAACCCTACCTACAGGTATGCTGGGTTGAAAAATGCTTCTTACAGGGAAGAAGAAAGCAAATAACTTTTTTTACTAGTTTCTTATTCTATGTCTAACACAAAGAGGCCATAATCTCAGTTGCTATCCCAAAATACCGAGCAAATAATAGTAATTGCTAATGATTTATGGGGTCTGGAGAATCATCATGGGATTATTAGGGGAGTTTTACATCTATTTCATATCTCCGTGTTGACTAAAAGCTGCCAGAGCCAAGCATGAAGACTTAAGTCCTCTTCCTACTGAGTAACTGGTTGATTCTTTGGTTTGTATGATTTCACTGATGTGCTTAGTGAATGTTGAAGTTACTTAATGCTTTAGGAAGCAATGTATTTTGTCTAGATCTATTAATCCCAGAAGGCAGAGTTTTCAATTTCCTTCTTTTTAAGCTACTCAGTGCAGAGTAAAAGCAGACTGGGGAAGAATTCAAGAGGCTGACAGTACATATTCTCTTGAGATTAATTGTTTTCTCAAGTTGGAGACATTTGGCTCAGATTCTTTTATCTTTAAGTCCTTTTTTTTTTTCACATTTAAATTATACTGAGCAATTCTACTCTGATAATAGTTTCTCTGAAAATAGATGTTATTTCTTCCCACTTTATTAGCAGTGATTCCTGATGTAAAACATTGTGGTGGATGAGAGATTTGCAACACAGTAGGTTATTCATTAGCTGTTCCAGTAGAGAAGCTTGGCAGAACACGGTTCCAATCTACTGATTATTTTATGTTTTGAGTAAAATGAGTTTAATACTTTCAATAAATCTCTAGTTGATCTGAATACATTTTATCCTTTTGTAAAAGATTTCTTAGGAACATCTTCTTTATAGGTAATATTTTCATGATCTGGAGAGAGCCTTCCACTCCCTCCATCCGTGCTCTGTAGAGGGAGGCATGAAGCCAGCAACAGCTTTCCATAAGGACCACCAGAAGACTGTGGGGAAATGCCGTTTAAGGGAAAGCTCTGCTTTCTGTGAGAAGAAGTCAGTATTTATCATTGAAAAATCTAATGAAAATGGAACCTTGTATTGTGGGAAAAGATATGCAGAGAAAAAAAATCTAATGAACCTTCTGAGTTTTATTAAAGTATTTATTTGCTTGTTTTGATTCTATTTCCTCTAATTTCATTCCCATCTCTCCTCATGCCAACTGTGCCACTTACGACCCTCGCCAGTCCCTTATTACTTTCTTTCTTTCAGTTCATTTGTTAACTGCTCTGACTGTACCAAACCCTTCTCATATCTCTCTGTTTTCACATGTTATCTCCTGCCACAAAATGAAGTCCCATATTCACAAAAGATTTGCACCATCTCCTCTTTCCTCAGTTGTTTCTGAAGAATCACTTTTTGCTTAAGATCTTCAGGCTTCCACCTTTGACAGTAAACCCTGTTTATTCCTCTATTAGATTCTTACTGTCCCCTGGGTAATTCTGCTCTTTACCTTTCCTTTGCATTGTAAATTCCTTTTGTATTGGTTCTCCAAGAATTTATAGTGCATCTGTTGCTCTGACTCTCGTGCTTGGTTTTCTGTTAATAATAGTTGAGCTGATTTGTCTAAATCTATGGTAGTGAACAATTGTATGACCTTCGGACAGGCTTTGAAATTGTGGAGTAAACATTCTGGTTGATCAACAGTTTTCACTGGAATCATCAGAAAATTGTATTATTTGTTGTGTAAGGGAGGAGGGGGAATTTGCTTCTGGTATTGAACTACAAGTTTTGGACATGAATCTTGATCATAAAAAATTCAATTCCACTTTAATGTCACAGTTGTGACCATTTCCCTGCTCAATCAAAAGCTGTTGGTATTGTTCTCGAGAGGAAATACTGCTTATGCAGATTCTTTTTTTTTTATGAGTATGAAAGGCCACAAATATTTTCAGAATGCTAATGACATTTAACACTGTTTAGTTATTGGGTTGCATCATACACTGTACTCTTAGTTCTTGTCTTCTTCCATTCTTCACTTTTTTTTTCTTCTGAGCAGTAGAAAATAAAAGTAATAAATTTCCAAGTTGGGATGTTAGTCTTGTCAGAGTTGAACCAGAGCCTGGATGGAAGAGAACAATCCCCTGACTGAATAATATTCTGCAACTGAGGTGTTGGGAACCACAACACAGGAGTAATTTTTAGTTTGCTAAAAAATACACACAACCTCCCTCTAAATTTCTTTCATGGTAACGGTATTTCATGAATAGAGGATAAACTGCAGAAGCAAAACAGGAGTCATCTCTGAGGAAGACATGTCTGTCATTAATTTCATTTGTTTGATGGCACTTTGGTAGCTTACATGTATGGTTCTGAGAGCTCCATTTCTTTTCCATTATGGAGGATTTACTCTAAGTCCACAAAAATGGCTTATATATTAAAAGGATTCTATGACTTTCATTTACTAATACAGAATTTCACACTTTTATTATGCATTCCTCATTTTTCAGAAGTTGGTATGAGACAAAAAAGAACCATTTCACCAGATCTCAGAAATGGTTGTGACAAATCCTAAAATAATATTTTTGGCCAAATATTCTATTTTCATTATTTTAATGGAATTACTCCACAAGCAGAGAACATATCCTGTTATTTATTACTTCTGCCATTTTGTATATCACAGAAATGACCAGTAAGCAAAATACTGGTACTAATTTGCCTAATAGCATCATCAAGGATATTTTTTTTCCACTCAGAAGTGCAACTTGAAAATTGGAGTTATTAAATAGAACTTATGTCTTCATTTCTTTAGTTTTAAAAGCACAGTTTACGATCCATATGCCTGGCCATAAAAGCCTAATGTTATTAGAGGTGCTCTGGGGTATCCACAGCAGTTTCTCAGGGCTGGCAGATACCACCCAAGACCTTCATGAGTCTTTCTTTTTTGGCTGAAATCTGGAGGTAGGAACACTGTCAAGGAAGATGATCTGAGATACCTGTATTTACCTTTCAGTAGGGTTCTGTCTGGGGGTTAAAACAGCTGACTCCAGGTGTGATATGTACTATATGTGTAGCCTCACATTATGGCAATTTGAGGTCTGGTCAGTACAGCTTGATTCAGGTGCCTACGTGTAAGTGCACTGGGCAGTTGGAAATGACATAGAATATTGTGTATGGCTTCCAGTTGCTATACAGAAGCATGTGAGTACCCTATAGTCCCTCAGTCATATCTGCCAGACAGGATGTCTTTAAGAGCATTCAGATATGATGCTTAAACAACCAAGTCCCATCCATTGAAGCCACTGACTATGCAGCTCACTAGGAAGAGTCCATCTAGCTCTCCACTGACTATTTTGATTAGATCACTTGACTGCAAGAGGACTGTAAGCACACAGAACTTGATTCAGTTGACCACACATAGGTAGCTAGAGCCATTAAGTTGCCTTAGCATAGATGACATCTGGGATACCTGTGTGGGCTCACAGATATGACCCATGCCTTCCAGAGTGATAGCTGCAGGCCAGGTCGACTTACTGTAGCACATACAAGTGGTACCAGACACCTACATGTAAACCATGGCATTAGTTCACATGTAGATGTCTAAATTCGGTTGTGCTAACCTGTGAGCTGAGTTCAGTCCCTACTGCGCATCTCACTGAAACAGAGATTGTTTTTTAAATACCACGTATTTTATGTTGCATTTTTCCTTGAAAGGTAGTTGAATAACTGTGACTAATATTAGTTGTGCTGCTACAAATATTTTCTCTAACTGTAACTATGATTAAGATCCAGGATGAGTGTCATTCATTCAGTGAATGAAAGGGCATCTCTATCACAGGTAAGAAAACCCACATAAACTGCCATGATTGCAAACAGCAACAGACTGAGAAGCTGAATGTCCCACCTCCGTAACATCACTACAGCTTATTTTTCCTCATATGGTATACAAAAGTTTAGCAAACATTTCATCTGGACGTTATGGTGAGGATTTTTTCCCCCGGAAGTGTGCAGACCGTCCTCATATGTTTTGATAATAAATACCAAATTTTTCAGCGGACCTTTTGAATTTCTCTGTTTTCATAGTATTTGAGATCACAAGAATACTGAACATTAATTATTTCACTGAGAAGGTTTTGATGTTCTACCAAGTGTTTGCGTGAAAGCTGTAGATGCAAATAAGAGCAGGGAGTCCCTGTCTGATGTGTGTCAGGTACATTTCAGTGACAGTTTGATTTTGCCTTTGTACATCTGAGCTAACATTGAAATCTCACATCCAAAAAGACCATAGAATCACAGAATGGTTTGGGTTGGAAAAGGCCGTAAGATCATCCAGTTCCAACCCCCCTGCCATGGGCAGGGACACCTCACACTAGACCATGTTGCCCAAGGCTCTGTCCATCCTGGCCTTGAACACTGCCAGGGATGGAGCATTTACCACTTTTTGGGCAACCTGTTCCAGTGCCTCACCACCCTCACAGTTGCTTTTTTTTTCCTACCATGTTATTGTCTCTAAAATATGAAAAGTAAGGAATGGTTTGTAAATGTAGTCTTCTAGCCTTGCCTGTCTACAAAATCAATCTTTACCATTAGTAGCTGTCACTTAGATTATATTTCTGTTTTTCAGTGCTGAAATGAATGAGCATAATGATCTCCATCACAAAGGCAAAGACATTCAGAGTATTAATTAGTTTGTGCAGCTATTAGGCAGCTATTGCAGCTCTTAATGGTTCCTTTGTAAATAGCAAACAGTATTGTTCTCAGTGAGTTATTTAAAGATGTATGATACACTTCATCCACATGAATTTCTTAATGCTAAGATCTTCATAAAGTGGGAGCCAACAGACATCTTAGTTAAAATCTTGCCTTCAGCTGATTCATTTGTAGTTCTTCTCTAAACAGCACTGATGCCAGGATCTCATCAATTCCCCTGCAAGCCAGGTGCTAGGCTAATACCTGTCTGTTCCAATATCGAAGAGAACTGCAGTGAGACTGCAGTGGTGTTGATAACTCTGTGTTGGGTAGTGGAAAGTTATTGGGTAATAAGAAAGTATGTGAAAAATACTCAGCAGACTCAAGGAACACAGAAGGGTATAGATGAGGAAACCCTCCTTCGTTGATGCCTAGTGGAGATGTACCCAGTGTGGATAAAGATTTGCATTCATTTTGGCAGATGCAGCGTGCTACGTGACAGTGCTCTTTTGACTCACAGACAGCTGAAGCAGAAATACATGGCAGTTTTAATTGCTCAACATTGGAAGTGATAATTTAAATATTGAGGTCTGTTGTAAGAGTTTTTAAGGGCGTGCTACTCTGAGTCATTTGGATTTTAGCTGTGTGCAGTGTAATAGATTAATTCTCTCTCAAGGAAAAAGAAAAAGACCAGACTTCTGATACTTTTAAATACTGGCAACTCCTCAATGTCTGTAATAGTGATGTTCATTTATGCAACACCATCACCCTCAAGTTTTAATCATTTTAATTAAAGGTATTATTTCAACCTGAAGTCACAAATATTGGTATTTTTTTTCATAACACAAACATCGATATTATAAAGAAATTCTTCCCTGTGAGGGTGCTGAGGCGCTGGCACAGGGTGCCCAGAGAAGCTGTGTTTGCCCCATCTCTGGCAGTGTTCAAAGCCAGGTTGGACACAGGGGCTTGGAGCAACCTGCTCTAGTGGAAGGAGTCCCTGCCCCTGGCAGGAGGGTTGGAACTAGTTGATCCTTAAGGTCCCCCCCCAACCCAAACTATTCTAAGATTTCTATGAAATAAGGGTATAATTGGGAAGGACAGTATTTTCCTTGACATCAGTCTTACTATTGAGTTTGTGTTCCTATGCACTATTTTTCATGTGGAAAAAATTGCTATTGATGCAGTTTTGTTTGCCTGTGCTGTTTTTTAAACCCAAGGAAGTTGAAGTTTAGCTGCGTTCCCTGTGAGCGTGCTGGGTGGCAACAAGGCCAAACCATGTTAAGTGGTGCTACTTACATAAAGTGCAGTTTCCACTAACACTGTTTCATTAGGTGAGAGGCTGAGATTTTGTAATACCTTTTCGTAGCTCTTCCAGTTTCTTAGCCTGAGTTTCCTCTCTTGGCTTTCACACTAGCAGGTTACTACTTTCCTGCTAGCAATCATTTCAGTTATTGTGCCATTTCTGAAAATAAGCTGATTTTGTGTGACCATAGTAAATAGCCTGTTCCAGGAATGACATCTCCGTCTCCCATTTCAGGTTAGTGGTATAATAGTCCTTTGTGGTTTCTCCTACTTGTGGTACATGCTGCTTTTTGCTTCTGTCTAATGCTTCTTTCATTCGGTTGAGTGGACACCCACTGGTCCGTCTGTGCTGTGTGTGTGTGCTTACAGATACTCCGGACTCTCCTGGGTCAGACCTGCTGATTGATTCTGCTTATCTTACTTACTACTGATGCTTTGGCCCTATCCAGTTGCACAGTCTGCTTGCCTGTTACTCCTCT
>NW_009938522.1:29356-42044 GCF_000696875.1 Nestor notabilis | reverse complement strand
ATTCCTTCTCCAGGACCATTCAACACCTGGAACACTTTATGTGACTGTGTCGCATTAAAGTTCAGGCTTGATTTTACCATGCATTCTCTGTTATTTGATGGTAGGATATGGATGCATACTTCTTGCTGTAAACATTTTCCTGCTTCATTTGTCATTCTTTGACTACTGATGTGTCATCTCGTCTTTGTATGTGTCTGCAGCGGTGTTGATCATAAGAGGCAATCTTGGTTCTCTAGCTCATCCACCTTGCTTGTTACAGAAGAAACGTGTGGATGGGATCAGATTTTGCTTAAAAAGGCATAGACAGCTTCACTAGGAGATTTAAGAGAAGAGACATTGCCCAGCTGGATGCTTTACATTTTAGGAAAAATGCTTGAGACATGTCAGGAATGATATTTTTTCTAACAGTGATAGAGGTTTAGAGCTAACGTGGATCATCTGAACATGTCGTGTGACCTGCTCTACATCATAAGTCTACTGTATTTTTTCTGGCTTTTCCTGTCTTAATCCTAGTTTAAAAAGTCAACTTCCAAACATTGTATGACTTCATATCTCATGTTACTAAAGTCTCCAGCTAGACTGATTTCCCATAATAGAAAACGGAAAGGATATTAAAAAAAAAAGTATTTTTCGTAGTTCGTAGAATCATAGAATGGTTTGGGTGGGAAAGGACCTTAAGACCATCCAGTTCCAACCCCTCTGCCATCTTTGTACTCTTCCATGTTTCCTGGAGAACTGTGGTAAATCTTCTCAGTGTTGCCTACACATGCTTTCAGAAAAGATGCTTGATGTTGAGTACTGAACTGAAGAATCCATCCAGCTGTTTCATAGCCTGCTGTAGCTATCTGTCTGTAAATAGATATTGATAATAACAGGAAGATGTTTAAACTAAACAAATTTCAACAACCCAACTCTAGGATGCTCATAATTGTTTTGAATTTTCTGCCTTAATAGTGGTGCTGGGTGTCTGGTAGCAATTGCAACCCAAGTTTGAACAAACTTGCTGTTGTTTAAACCCGCATCATTTGGCATCCTGAGATTTGGAGGAGACTTTTTTACAGAAATTCCTGCTTTCTGTGTGCTGCATCAATTCCCATTCCATATACATTTTTCTATTATGTCATATCTGATTTCTTTCTGTTTTCAAGCTTAAAATTTTAATACTTCTATTTTCCAGCCCTGTCAAAACACTTTTGTCATGAAATCTCATGATATCCTCAGTACCTGGTGACTACAGCATATTGCACATATATTTGCTATATGCCTATTGCTTATTTATGAAGCATATGCCTGGTGTTAGTCCAATATCCTGGCACACTTCACAGAGGTATCATGCAGCACCTGTTCTTAGTTAAGGAAAATGTTGCTGATTCAATCAGAGACCTATTAAGAATCCCTTTGCTTCACACCCAGAACTCCACTGCCAGAGGGAAAAAAGGAAATAAACTGAATAACTTTTCCTGAAAGCCCCATTTCACTGACAAATGCCTCAGTGCTGTGTTGTCCTCATTCAGATCCTTCCTCAGGACTTCCCAGCATGCTGCTGTGCATTCAAGGAGTTAAGCTAGCATCTAATAGCAGCTGATGAAGCTAATCGTAACTTTCTCCACTGTACTCTTCACAAGTATTTGTGGTTTCCATTAATTATTTCCTATCATATAGTTAATATGATTGTAAAATCACTGGGTTTAATCTTTTTTCCCGTATGAGCCCACAGTACTTAATATGTATAGGTGCATCCATAATTAAGTAAACAACATTTAATAATTTTCCAGCTTGCTGCAAGAGGATTTAATCAGTTCTGTTGGAGAGCTGCTGATTTCATTCACAGGAAATATTTACCTATCCATCCCTTCAGGCTGTGCAGGGAATATACTTTAGATAAGAGAGCAGCCTCCGTGCAAATAAACTCAGTTTTTTTCTCTACCTTGAGATGACACACACATCAGCATCTGCCTGAAGAATCCTCATGGACTTGTGGAATTAGAACTTGCTGTCTTTCTGGTTTTATTTAGGATCTTCTGCTAGTTTTATGGCCCCATTCTCTTCTGTACCAGCAGAAATAAAACAATCTGGCCTTTGATTTTCATTTATCATCTTTTGGAACAATTTTTTAAAATGTGTGTGCTTTTCCTAAAATTCTTCAAAGAAATATAAACTGTTCTTAATATCGGTGTTTTCATCACTACGTTGGTAAAAAAATGAAGCTTTATTCAGAAAGAAGAATGTTTGCATGTAAAAAAATGTTTAACACTTAATTGTCTGTGGAACCAGCATAGTATTGTATATGAGGAGCATAGAATATAATGAAAGTTAATGTAAGAAATGTTTAGTCTAAACTGATTGAAATTTGTATTCCTTTCTCTACAGGGTTAACCATCGTTGAGAATGTGATTAGGGATTTTTAGAGGGTCTTTTGTTGTCAGTGCACATTTTTATTTTGTATTTTGAGTTAAATATTTTTTAACTTGCAGTTTTTTTCTTATCTAAATCCTTTCCTAGCAAGATTTTCCTTACCACAAGGTTAAACAGCCTCCTGTCAGTCTGATCCCACAATACCCATTCACTCAGTCTGAATTGTCCATATAGCACAATTTTAAGATAAGGTGTTAAATTCATGATACTATTTTTCATTGTTAACTTGAAGTGTTGTTGCAATGAGCAAAGCTGAGGAGGCAGCAGAGAAAAAAACTGTTCAGAAAGTCAAAGAATATAATGTACAAATACGAAGGACACAGAGTCTGCATTAACCAAGCCTGCCAGGAAGAGATCCTAAGACTAAATGAGCAGCCAATTAGAGCAATTTGTTCTCACATAAAGACTAAATGCCATATTATACCATTGATCCACACCTTAAACACTCATTGATTTTACAAGGTGTTTCATCTGTTAAAGGGTGGTAAAAGATAAACCTTTTAATGAAAATTCATTTGAAGAGGCTGAATCAAGTTCTAACCATATTCTTTCAAACCACTTAAGAAGATATGCTTTATGGGAACAAATACATTATGCTGGCATATACCATGTCCAGAGCTGGGCTGCCCAGGACAAAAAGGACGCGGACTGGCTCCAGCAAGGCCAGGGAAGGGCCACTGAAACACAGAAGGGCTTGGAGAGTCTCTTGATGAAGAGAAGCTGAGGGAGCTGGGACTGTTTAAGCCTGGAGAAGGGTCAGGTGTATCTTAGCAATACACGAAGGGAGTGTGTAGAGGAGGCAGATCCAGACTCTTCCCAGTGTTACCCAGTGCCAGGACAAGAGGCAGTGGGCACAGGCTGAAACACAAGAAACTCCATTTAAACATCAGAAAAAAACACTTTACTGTTAGGGTGGACAAACTGCAGGACAGGTTTCCCAGAGAGGTTGTGGAGTATCTGTCCCTGGAGATAGGCAAAACTGACCTGGACACATCCCTGAGCATCCTGCTCTGGCAGATTCTTCTCTGAGAAGAGGTGTGTGCCAGCCTCATCCATGCTCTGATTGTGCAATTCCATCACACTGGACAGTTTTCTTATTGCCATAGTATGTTTTCTAGGAGCTCAGATTTTCTCCAACTTCTGTAAGGAAAGCTTAAGTTAATAGATTTTTTCAATTTGCATATACTGCTAGGAGAAACACCTTTTTCATGGTCAGATCCATCGATTTTGTGCAAAGAAAAATGTCCTTATTTTTCCCTAGGCTACGTGGTTCTGAAGGACTATGAAATAGTCGCAAAGAAGAAAATACTTTTCAAATGGCAGAAAGCACAGAGTTCATTTTGAAAAAAGAGAGGTGTTCTTGAAAGGCTGTGTCACATTAGTTCGGGTTAAACACCTGCAGAATGATAGCCTCCATTATTTTGTGCAAATATATAATAAAATTTGGAAGAAAGTATTTTTTATAATTACATTTTTAACATTTATTTTACAATTGAGTAAACTGAGCCACAGAGAATATAAGGAAACAGTGCAGCAAAGCAGTGGCATACACAGAAATAGAAACCTGTCTAGGAGCTCAAGTTTCTAGACTCTGACATAAGAGTCCATTGCATTAATTGCAAATTACATTGTGTTATGTAATAAGTTTTGTAATAAGGAAATTCTGATGATTGTATTAAATCTATCAGAAGTTAAAATTAATAACTTGCAGATTAAGTGACATTATGGAGAAGAATAGGTTTGCTCTTGTTCTGTAAAAGTCTGCTTTGAAGGGACCTAAGAAGGTAAAATCACACCTGCCACTGAAATTCAGCAAAACCCAAGATCCTGGCTCTCACTAATGCTTTCAAAAAGTGCACTTTCTATGTCTGAGAACACACATTTCTGTAAACTAACAGAAGAGTAGCTGGAAAATAGTGTGAAGAAAATGTTTGCATAAATACAAAGTTGGGCGCAGCTGTTCTGAGAAAGCATGAAGCTAAAATAGCATAGGAAATGGAAGCAAGGAATTCTTTTATGTTAGAAGTAAGAGCCTACATGAGAAGACATTAATGAGAATAGTTGTGAAAATAAATTCATTTAAATATGAGCAATTTCCCTTTTTGGACCCGGTAAGTTATGGTTTCATGAATATTTGTCAAAGTTAATGTTGTGAAGCTGAGTGGTTTTTCTTGGCGAATAAAACTTGTTGTCTTCCTTTGTATTATGTATTCTCTTTTAAAAAATGAGAATGCAATGATTAATACATATGCTGCTGAATTCTCAAGAACTTCATTCAGCTATAGAACAAGAACATTTTACTTCTTGTGAAAAAGTAATGAACTGTATAAATATAGTAATCAAAGCTTAAAGTTGGCTGAAAATGATGAACGGCTTTCCTCTTTGGAAACTTAATCTTCATTGAGTTTCTTGACTTCCAGGTAAGAAGAGCTATCAGGCTTTTCCACACTTGGTCACGCAGTATCACATCCATTAAGGTGTTTATGGTCTTATGGGAAGAACAATGCCTTGTCCAGTTATGAAGTGACATGCTTGGAAATAATAGAGCTGCTACTGCAGATTTTAGACAACAAACAAACAAAACCCATCATGTTTTTCCACAGTGAAGAAATAAAGTAAAACCTTTGTTGAAGGCAGTTCACGTATATATAAAAAATTATGACGATAAGCTTCTAAATTCTAATTGCATAAAAAGCCTCAGATATATGCTTAATTTTGATTTTTAAGAAACTAGTATAATCATGCATTAATTAAACATGCAAGTCTATTTTTTCTGAGATGCATTTTCTTCTTGGCAGGATATTATTTACTTTGAATTAACATTCTGCTTTTGGGCAAACTAATAGCAGATTTCCCAGAAAGGACAATATGCCTTTCCATAGTTTTCAAACACTGAAAAGCTGTATTCATTTTTAGATTGTCCTCAACATTCTTTGTTGTTTGTTATGGTAGAACACGAGGCACTGCAAATACAGTTCATAAAAACATTGTACAAAACCAAGAACTTGAGAGATGGATAAATTATGTTTCTTCAGCTTGTTCGTAACTTGTAACCACTTTGGCTGTGTTTCATTTGTAAATTGTAAAGAATTTTGCAGAAATTAGATCACAGTGGTATTATTTATTATGCAGTATTAATTAACTTGATTAAAGGATTTATAAATAGATGAATGGCTTTGAAAGAGGATAGATTTAGATTAGATATTAGGAAGAAGTCCTTGCCTGTGAGGGTGCTGAGGCGCTGGCACAGGGTGCCCAGAGAAGCTGTGGCTGCCCCATCCCTGGCAGTGTTCAAGGCCAGGTTGGACACAGGGGCTTGGAGCAACCTGCTCTAGTGGAAGGTGTCCCTGCCCATGGCAGGGTGCTGGAACTGGATGAGCTTTAAGGTTGTTTCCAACCTAAACCATGCTGTGATACTATGATTCAGCATAACTTCTGTGGGGTCACTGGAGTTGCTTTGCCTGTAGTAAGTGAAGGTAGCACTGGAAAAAAGCACAGATGCTTCCATGAGCATCCAGTCAAAGTTATATTCGTATCCACTAATGCCTTTCAATATTCAAGCACAAAGAACTGCATTAATGTCAGAATGTTAGGACTCAACAATGATGTCTCCTGGGTAGGCATAGGCCAGTTTCATAGGACATACACTTCAATATGATGTAAAATCTCAGTGTGTGCTTATAGCGTGAGTCTTTAAACACTTTGACAAAAAAACCCAGAAACCAAACCAAAACTAAACCAAACCCTACCACTGTTTAACTCAGAGGAAATTTTGCCATTGGCTTTAATGGATCCAATTTTTAAGGTTGTTTTTATTTGCTGTACATGGTTGCAGCTTGAAAACTAGTTTTAGGTGGTGTTTATTGGTTTGGGGTTTGTTTTTTTTTTTTTCATATGTTCTGGCCTATGGAGATGTCTTTGCAAGTTGAAATTGGTTCTTGTGCAGTTTCTAATCTTATTAAAGAGAATTTCTTCTTCATGTATTGGAATTCTATCCATACTACTCAAAAATTTGCCTGCATATATAGCCCCTAACACCATGCAAGTGTAGTCTGTGGCAGAGAACATCCAGGAGAGGAGGATGGTAGAACACAGGGTGATGGAGCTCCTGTGCTCTTGGGAGCACAGTAATGACATTCAAAAGCATCCCAAGTGTTGCTGGAACCCTTTTAGGCAGTTAAACTCAGGGTCCAGGTTATATGTAATGCCTAAGTCTAGATTCTTACTCTGGATGTGAATCTCTACCTTGTGCCTTTATTCAGTTAGAATAAAGAAGCTAAGCAAAAGGACACAATACTGCCTTCTAACTATATACCCTGCTTGAAATGTGTGCATATATATATATGTAATTGTAAACATGGATGTGGTGCAGTGGTCTTGGTATACACATGATGTTCTTCTGAGAGAGCCTCTCAAAGTATCTTTTGAGACACCTCTCATCCTTGGAGATACTCAGAAGCCATCTGGTCACAGTCCTGGGGAATGTGCAGTAGGTGACACTGCTTCAGCAGAGGGGTTGGACACGATGCTGCTCAAGAGGTCCCTTCCAACCTCAGCCATTCTGTGATTCTGTGTGATGTTTGTTCATAAGCAACTCTGAGCTAATTAAGGGAATATGCCAATAGATGGTGCTCATGAATGTACAGCTTTGTTCTGATACCACTAACAATTTTTGGTATTGAAGGGTACCATGCTTCCAGCATATTGTTTGTGTTGCTCTTCTAACAGTTGTATAATTAAAGTTCGGCACATAGAATCATAGGATGATTTGGGTTGGAAGGGACCTTAAAGATCATGTTTCCAACCTCTCTGCAATGGCCATGGACACCTTCCACTAGACCAGATCCCCATCCAACCTGGTCTACATAATTATTTGCAAGGTAAGAATCTAAATGACGTCTAAAGAATGTAGATGAAACCAATCCTGCACTAGGCCCCTCAGTTGCCTTTGTGTTTGCGTAAGTCCTCCAAAACCAAATTATTTCCACCCTGTTTGAATTCCCCTCTACAGAATGACATTTTTCCTTGGCTCTGGAACTATCCAAAATCAAAGAAATTTGAGCACGTCAGGGAATTCTGAACATGAACTTCTGGCCTCAGTGCTGTATCACTGCTAAATTAGGATAATAACATTTTCTGTTTTCTTGGGCTGCAGGAAATGACCTCAGAACTGTATTGGAATTGACTCTGTTGAACAGATGTTGTAATGAGATGATAAAAAATCTAATTTGCGCCATAGAGGAAAGGAACAGAAAAGTATTTTATTTACATGAAGGGCATAACCACATTAAAACAGCTTGATGAAAACATTATATAGTTCAGAAAGTTGTTACTAGAGTTAGGGCTAATAAAAGACACATCTATAAGCTGGTACGTCTGTGATTGCCGTAGACCTAATAGCCCACCAAAAATGCTGCAGTGACAGCCTGGTGCCTAAGCCCTGGGAAACTGAATGTGAAAACCTGGAAGCTCAAAGAGGCAACTTAAAAACCTGAGGCTGAGTGAGATATCATCACAAATCAGCTGTTAGCTGAACTCCTACCCCAATGCAAGAGCTCATCTCTGTCGTTAGATCCAGCAGTGGCTGGGATGCCTCCATCCATGGAGAGCAGAGTTTGGAGTCTCACCACTGCCAGATTTCTTTTGAGGCACAGTTGAGGAGAAGCTACTGCTGTCATTGTAAGGCAATAGGAGTAACATGGCAGTACCTGTCTTTTATAGGCTACCATAAAAGGTTGCACACCACCCGGGATGTGAGAGCTGCCTTCTGCAGCCTTCGCTCACTTACATGTCTCCCAGGTGAGAACTTCAGCCACTACCACATGCAGGCTGGTGCAGGTGGGTGCCCAATCTGTTACTGCAGGAACAGGTCTGAACTGAGGGAGCAAAACAGAGCCTGACCCTGCAGCCTGGTGCCGCAGCATCCATTGTTGAGCTGTGCACACATAGGCATTTTGCACGGAATAGTTAAAATACAGAAACTACCCTGAGACCAGGCGCCACAGGTCAAGTCTGCCCTTTCTAGGTTATTTCTCCAATTACTCAAGTAGCTTCCTGTGTCTCCACAATGCTTGGTTTCCTGCCCATGCAGTGCCTCTGTTTCAGCATTACAAGGATATTTCTGCACTTAGGCTGACCTGCAGCCTGCCAGTTCTCACACTGTCTTGGCAGTCGTGGCTTTTGTTCACCTCAGGCAAAGGAAGGAGTTCAGTCCAAAGTCATCTTTATCCCAGGAGAGGGTTCTCTCGCATAGATCAGAGGCTAACAGGTTTTTATCTCAGCTGGTGAAGTAATTTCCATGCCCGTTTTCAGACTTGTGACCCCTAACAGAGAGTGTGGTGCTCTGTGATTTGGGAAATCTCTCACACTGCCTGAATCCAGCGCTGAAGAGCGTTCTTGCAGAGGTCTTACAGAGAACATCAGCATGCCCAGTGCAGTGCAGGGGGAAGAGCATCCCCTGGTGAGCTGGGCAGCTCTCAGCACAGGCAGCGTGCAGCCCATCAGGGACTTGTAGAAAGGCAGCTGCTAGGAACTGAGAAAATCAGCCTGGAGCACAGCTCGTCTTCTATAGCCCTTTCTGGATCTCACTCATACTTGAATAAAATGCTGTCGTTATTTAGTAGCTTCTGTCAGTGAATTCGTACTACTAAATGATAGGGAAATGGTATTTTGTAAATTTTAGACAGAAAAACATACACTAACCTTATTTTAATGCAGCATATGGCAAAAACTGAATATTATGTTAATGGATTCACATACCATTTACGTTTTATTCATGTTATTTTGTCCTTAAATACAAAAATAGCATTATAGATATTTTAGATGTTTTCTTTTTGTAAGTTCGTTTCCCACAGGTGGTGGTGTATTTGGCCGATTTGGATTAAAGGAACGTCATCAGTTGGAAATCTAATCCATTTTCAAAACAAGAGTTAGGAGAATAAATTACGACACCTGCTAATACCCACCCCCACCACTTTTCCTGCTTCTTTTTAAGGTTTTCCTCCCTCTTCTCTCTGGTTGTGCATGGTTTGATCGTTCAGTCATTGCTGTGAAAGGTAGCATTGCCGTCAAGTTTGCTCTGTGCATGCTGTAAAGGTGGCTGCAAGGCTCAGTGGGGTGTGCTGTGGGGAGCTGCAGAGGTGTAACCATGTCGTGTGATGGACTGCCTGGACCTGCTGTGGGGCCAACCCCCCATACACATACCAGCACTGCAGAGACTGCTCTCGTTTGAGGTTTTGGCACTGTCTCTAACCAGCTCAGTCTCTCTATGGCAGAGCAGAACTCAGGGCAGGCTGGTTGGATGTGACCTCAGAGAGCTTGGTGAGCAACTGAAGGAACTGACTGCAGAGGGAAGCCAAACAGCTCTTCCCAGAGGACCAAAATAGGCACAAAGCCTTGAATTAAGGGGAGTGGAGGCACAGGAATACTTAAGAATAAGTGATTGCTTTTTTGTGTGTGCTTGTAAAATTCATTTTGTAGCACACAGACTCTGAGTGCGTTATCTTCCACAAGGTACCTAGAAAACTTGTGAGTGTGAAAGCACTGCCGGCAGATGGGAAGCTGCTACGTTCAGCTTACACAAAGCTCCCTGTCAGTCTGACTCATCCACCCACCTGGTCCATGCTGCCAGTGAGGTCAGATGTAAGGGGAGCTTTGCTTTCTCTGCCTTGTACTGGTTCTCATTCTCATACTGGTACACAGCACACCATCCCCTGCAGGGCCACTGGACCATCCTGCCCTGTTCTGCTCCCTTCTCCGCTGGGTCTGTCCTAGGATGCCTGAAGTAAATGAGGCCATCAGTAATAGCAAACTATCCAGGTAACTGGGCAGAATCTGGGTAGCTGATAAAAGCAGCTGATTTCTTCATCATCACCTTAATGGTTTTCCACTGATTACCTACCAAATACCTCTTGTTCATCCTCCTCTCTCTATTCACATATAACCTTTCAGTAGCCAGACCTCCCTCCTGTTCAGCATTTTGGAGACAGGACAGAAGCTGAAGCTGCCTGACACTTACTGTCCAAGATCGACAACCACTGCCACAGCGCGTCAGCTCAGCCATTCATCTCATTTAACATCTTGCAACAACCGCTTCCAAATGGTTCACAGAAACATGTTGCTTTCTGTCAGTATGCAAGTTACACAGCTACAAGCCTTAGAGGAGAAAGTCCTTTTTAACCACAGGCATCACAGCATCTAACTTGTCCTTTAAACACTGTTTTTCCCTAGGCCAGAAGGATATTTTTGTGTGTCACAGGCATATCTTTTCCTGTTTCATTAATATAAAGGTCTTGATAAAGTGACTTTCAGTTTCTTCCAGATCATCTCAGGCAGGAAATGTTTTCTGTCTCCTCTGACAATTAATCAGAAAAACCCTGTTCCTGTGATGCATAAAAAAAAGCCACTTTCAGCACTAAAGTAATGATTAGTTTATGCAATGTTTGAATGTTTTTCATCAGCAGATACAATGATTTGATTTTTCCGTATAATGATTTCATCTTAGGTACCTGACTTGCTAAAAGAGCCTGACAGGTCTGATGTGAATATTATTTTACTACAGTAGATCACTAAGTCAGATTTTTTACATTTTGATACTTGCTTAAGAGATAATTCAAAATAATTATACTTTATTTTCATTTCAAAGTTTCATAAATGAGTCAGTGATGAACCTGTTAATTCCCTGAGGCAGTTCAGAATCTAGTCTCCTATTTTAAATAACCAGCTCCTTCACAAGGAGCATAAATGCCCAGTTCCACAGTGAGCACTTCGGTCTGCCTACCATACTTCTGGTTTTCCCCCTTTGCATTCAAGAGAGGCACTTCTGAAGATCTAGAATCCATCCTGCCTCATTTAAATGCTCATTACTCTCCTTTGACTGCATGGGGTTTTTCAGCACCTTGAGAGAGTTATTCAATCAGATTAAGTGCCAGCCACCTTCACTGAAAATAGAGGGAAACAATAGCAAGTGTTAGAAAAATGCATTTGGCATCCAGTCTGCCCAAAACCTTTTCAGCAGTGGGTAGTAGCGTGTCAGCAACCACCTTATGCATTTTTATAAGGATGCTTTTCAAACCATGGGGATCTATAGACTTTTAAGGAACCTGTGGAAAGGAACAAGGAAAAGACAGCTAATTGTCAGTAACATTAAAATCACTATGCAGAGCCCTGCCCTTCTCTGTGAATTAAAGTTACAGTCATTGCTCCCTGGAGCTTTTGTGTGTTTTACATTATATTGTTGTTGTATAAAAGTCTCAAGCTCGTCCAAGAAGCTAAGCCTGGATCTCCTCCTTTTCACTGATGCTACATGCCCAAAGCAATAGGCTAAAGCCAGACTTCCTCTTGGGTGCTTTCCCTTAGGGCTCCATTGCTCACCTCCAGCTGCTGGGGTAGCTGCTGCTCACGGAGACCTCGGGATAGCCCAGGAGTGGCCATTCAGTGAATATCTGGCAGCATAAAATGCTGTAACAATTTTCCCCTATAGGAATGCCAGTATCATAAAATCACTGCATACTTGGGTGATTAAATTTAAGCATGCAAGGAATTTTCAGACTAACTGGGGAAGTACCAAATGAATTCAGATTTTTCTGGAAAGCAGGCAGTGGATCACTATCTACAAATTCAGGTCAACTTCATAGGCTCACATCCCTGCTCAGATAGAAATCTCCCCTTGGTTTTTTGTTTAATAGAAATAGATTTTTGTAAATGGCAGTGTAATTTATAAGCTGGCCTTCTGAACTTGGCATATAGGAAGGTCAGAAGATAGTTGGAAGTAAACTTGGGGTAATAGATTGATGGAGTTTGCAGCCTGCCTGCCTTCATTAACACCTTAATTGGGGTATAAAGCAAACAACCTGGCTCATGGTTGGCCTTTTTACTATCATACTTCCTGGGCAGGAGGCTCATCAGGATACCAGCTGCTGGTTTCCTCTCTCAGTCAGTATGCACAAAGGTGTAGGTAGCTGATTAATTACTCAATCCTGTGTTAGTGGAGTTGGCTAAAAAGCTAATTCCTCTGTGAGCTTCATTACTGTCTAATCCTTATTATCTTCTCTCTCTCTTGTGTTGAAGCTGGGACTGATAAAACCCTCTTGAAACTTGCCAGGTAAAGGGAGAGCATTCTGGGGCAGGTGGGGGAAGAGATGTGTGTGGATGTCTGTGAAAGAGCAGAGGATGCGTGGTGGGTTCTTGTGTGGTTAGTAGTGGTGGAGGTCATTTGTGGGCAGCAGAGCTCTAGAAAGAAAGTGGGGCTGAAGAGTGTGGAATTGATCAACTT
>NW_009938522.1:0-29325 GCF_000696875.1 Nestor notabilis | reverse complement strand
GAAAGAGTTGATGCAAAGCTGGTCCCAGGAGGTGCAGTGCTTGGGAAAAGTATGTAATTTCATGCAAATTGAAAAATCTTATTTTCTGTTGTAGTCTATTGCTAGATGAGATTGCTGGCACTTAGTACAGTGCAATTATGTTCATGTAGCTCCTGGGGTAGAATCAAATGCTCAAGTACTTACCCATATATATTTGATGAAATGCATGTAGAAGTTTGCCAATGGTGTCTGAGCATTGCTCTGTTTAGGGAAGTATTAATTAGAATGGGTAAGGTAATAAAAGCTGTCTTTGCTGTTGAGTTAAAAATAATATAAATACTGAAACAAAAAACCCCAGAAACATCTTGAAGTTCAGCCAAAAAGGTAATATCCTCTTCTCTGTTACTCTTCTTCATGAAGAGAAAGTTTCATTCTTTTTTTATGGCTGTAAAGAGACTTGTTTTGGAGGCGTATGCAATCTACATCAGGAAGAAATTAAGTCTTGAATAGTTCATAAATCAGTTATTCCTAGTTGGATTATGAATGCATCTAAGTTTAATTATTTTAAGGACATGCTTGCAAGTAAATTCAACTTCTGTTTTTAACGAAGTATACAAAATCAATGTTGAGGTATAAGTGCTGCAATCATTCCTTTTTTTCCTTTTAAACGGAGGCAGAAAATTTCTCCCCTAATAGTAAAAGTAATGGGAAGTTTTGATCTGCAGATGTGTGTACTAATGTTACAGGCTCGACTGAAGCTGAGCACTGTGTAGAGAGGCAGTACTTTGAATTCTCCTTCACTTAATATCCCATTCTGGAAGCTGTGTTTGGAGAGACTAGTCACAGAATTAAGTAAAGGTCTGATTATAGTTGGAGGATCATAGCTTTGATTTATAGGTTACATGGATTTTAATTAGCTTTCATTCAGGAATGGTATACTTCAGAAAAATTCAGGTTTGAGGATTTTCTACTTCTATTTCTTTTATCCAGACCTACTATAAGCTGCTTTTTAATTATTTATGAGATCATAACACATATCTTATTGGCTTGTGACTATTGGACTCTTCACTTGATAGCTCTGTAGGAGTGGTCCTGATCCTCCTTGTGATTCCTTTGATGTGTCACAGCCAGGGAAATGCTCCTCTCCCTGTTGAGTTGCTGTAGGTGACATAGGACATGAAGGAGAAGCAGACAGGTCTCTGCCACTCTTCCAATAAATAAATTCAGTTGTTAGTCATATGGAGTCTGCGTGTTTCAGAGGTGCTTTTGGTGTCAGAAGGTCATTCAAGAGGACTTCAGTGTCTGATCTGGTCTGTGGTGGGGAGGCAGCAGAAGGCATGAGTACCTTTTGGTACTGCATTTGTAAGTGCTGCCATCAACTTGGAGACAAATGTGATCATGAACATTCCAAACCCTGTGCAAAACTTGGTTTCCAAGGGAAAGATTAGATGTCATTAGTTTCAGATACTTTTCCCTGTGTTCAGCCTGGACTTTGTGTACTGGAACATAATTATGAGCATTTCAGAGAACTAAGCATGGTACCTTCTTAGATTTTTTTTTTTTTGAGTTTGCTACTTTTCACTTTTTAAAAATAGACTTTTTCTAATGTGCTGTAAAGATTTGATGAAGACTTGTGTGTGTTGAAGGATGGGCTAGAAAAATACATCTAGTTACGACTCAAGTCACATTTGAGCCGCTCGAGGAGTTGAAATGTAGTGTGTGTTATATAACCCCAATCATGAAAAGCCCATGAATTCTTAAATATGTACTTTGATACTGCCTGGCAGACTTACTCTGCACAGACTCTCTTGCATGCATACACCCATCTCTCCATACTAGAGCTCTGAATTGAAAAGGATTTGTCTGACTTCAAGTCAATGGCAGGGGAATTGGGCTCCTAGAATAATTCTGGGTTGTAATAATTCAATTTTTGTTGAGACTCAGTGCCTCTGATTTTTACTCCCCCCTTTCTCGTTCTTCAAGGCATTGTATTTTTAACTATATACAATTTTAGCTTATAGATGGCAAAACCAGTTCTGTTGTTGTGGTACGTAACAGACTTGGAGAAATCTGTCTTGTTTCATGGTGATTGTGTGTAATGGTGCTAACAAACTTATGCTGAAGGAATGTAGAAATTTTTCCTTTATTCTTTGTCTTGAAATGTTCTTGTCTGGTTTTGTTCAGTTGGACTAATACTTTTTCAGAGCAGGAAACAGTTCTTGCCTTCTAAGTCTCATACTGAAAGTTTCCTGATCTTCCTGAGGCCTAAGAACACTACTATGCAACAAATAACAAAATCCTGTTCCGAAGAGCACCTGTTCACTCTTAAATCTGTTGTTGCGTGACATCTCGTAAAGCATGGAATATGAATGGAGTGTCTTCTTGGGTACATCTTATAAATTATTGCTGTCCTTGTTGAATGTATAATGCTTCTTGGCTGAGAAACTTACAGTATGAATTGCTGTTTTATTTCTTCCCACAGTACGTCAGCACTTGAAGAGCAGTATAAACTTCAGCATCCCTAAATATCATGTGGCAGTTTAATCCACTGCCTTTGCTTACTTCAGAACAGTTTACATAGAACACAGGATAATTATAAATAAATACATCTAATATTTGAAACTTTGTTTTGCCACAATTGCATCTCTTGCTATTACTTTGCTACTTCTTCTATATTCTGTCTTTTGATATGCAGTCTTTGATAATATCTTTTAATTGCAACTAGAGTTAAAAGTCAGTGATATAAACTACTTAAACAGATTTTTTTAAAATGCTGAACTTTGCCTTTCTATACAAATCAGTACATTTGTCCAGTAACTTGATCAAGTTACTTAATCAAGATAAAATTCAATTGCATTTGGTGAAGCCTATTGAAAAATTGAGATTAAGTTTCATTAAATTGTTCATTGATTAAGTGTGCATATGAAAAGCTATAACTTATTAAATGTTAATAAAGCAATAGTATTTCTGACTGTCTCACCATACCTGGTGTCCTTTAAACATGTACTGAATAGAGGAGTTTTCAAACCCTAAAGGTGGACTGTTAACAATAGTTCAGAGTGCTCATATTGACTGCAACATTTCTTTCATAGCCCTCTTACCATCTTTCAGAAACATATTGGTGCTTCTTGCATGCATTTAAGACAGTTGTTCAATGCAGGTTGTTGATTTTGTTTTGAAGTTGCTGCTGGACCACTCCAGGAACACCTGTCCAGTAGAATAACCTTGAAATTTAAGAGAGAAGAATGCTTTTTCAGTACTAGTCAAAGTGAAAACCGTGGTTAGGGACTGAAATTATACTGAATGGCAGCTTTCCTCGATGTTCATTATTTTCTCACCAACACCAGGCTGCTGCTGTGGAGGCATATGGCAGGTCTGCTTTGAGACTTTAAGTTATGGGTTGCATCTCTGTAAGAAGCACACATTTATGCAGTTATCTGCAAACAGTTATTTTACTTTCCAATTGCAATGATGTAAATTTAAGTGTTCTATTTACTCAGTGTTTATCCTCTAGAATTAGAGTAAGAATCAGCAGTCAGATTTCTGTGTATGTGTTCTGGTGCTGCTAGCAGTATCCTGATATCAATGTCCCCATTACCAGAAAGGCAATTACTGATTACTTTAGTTATTAGATCACCTTCTGATAAGTAGCACATTTATTTTACACAAAACACTTCCAGGAAGTTACATTTTCAGTAGGTGGCAGGAGTGTTCTGTGATCAAGCTGTTGCGTACTGCACATCCCATAACGTAGGATCTGAGGAGACTTCCTTTGAAAGCTGCTATGAAGGCAGCAAAGATAAACCAATTCCCAGCCTCCTTCCTTGAATCCATCTCCTTCCTGTGCTATGTCTGCAGTCCTTTCATCAAGTAAACTTGTAAGTCCTTTTTCTAATCAAAAACTATCCACTCCCAGGAGTTAAATCACTTCCAGGAATTACTGCTGTATATAACATGAAATAGCATATACAGCTGACACACAGAAATTGAATGTCTGATCAATGAACTGGGATATTTCTATTGTGGATAGTTTATATTGTGGATAAGTTTATAAGCCAGAAAGTACCAATATAAAATTTTCAAGGAAGTGCAAAGCTGCTTTATGTCTTAGTGTTTATGTATCAGTTTGTAATACAGTCTAGTTGTTGACTCTGAAAAATTGATTTTAAATGAAACTGTTCTATTCTACAAACATATTTCCCCCGGAGACACAAGTAATGTTCATTCTATGAACTGGAATAATACCATGAACATTTCATTGTATGTTTTAGGGATGGCTGCAGAACTTTCCTGTGAATCTGAGAACTTTGGTAATCAGGTTAAATTGTCTATTTTTAATTTATTTTTTACTTCCATATGGAACATGCTGGGTTATAATTTTTGATTAAATTTCTTTTACTTCAGTGTAATTAATCTTGTTGGTTGGTTTGGCTTTTTTTTTTTTTTTATTCACTGAATATGTATATCATATATTATTATAATTACAAGAAGCTAAATAATGCTGTTCCTTAGCAGCAATATAACATCATCTTACTCTGTTTTAAGGTCTGCCAGATGACAAACAACACTATTGTGTAGTGCTTACAGCAAATAAAACTTTAAGGATAAACAAAAGGCTTCTGTGGAATATGTCAAACTGAATTTACTCCAGTCCTTTAGGAATAACAGACTTGTTCACAGTACTTTAAATAAAGACCTGGAGAAGAGAAATGCAAACAATACATGAAATAGGAATGGCATTTATGCTATGGAAGTAATTAGGTTATTCTGCTCACAAATCAGTTCAAATAAATTCTTTAAACTGTTTTTCTCCCACAACAGAAAGATTATAAAAATGTTAAGAAAATAGACTGCATGTATGCAGTAGAAAATGGCTGCTAGAGACTTTGCAGTCTTTATGTATCTTTGTACTGAAGCAGTGATCTAATAACTGCGAAAGATTGTCTGAATCTTCTGTGCAAACACTGCTACATATATAAGAAATAATTCAACTTTAAAAGAAGTCTTATAAATGTATTTGTCTTTCAGTGTCATTAGACTGGAACTAATCTTACGTTGTTTATAAAGTACTATGTGCATTTGCAGCACTAAGACTTTTATTAGTAATTAGGTCAATAAAGTTCCCATTTAAAATTCCTTCATTATCTATGTAAGTGACCAATTAACCCGCTGAAGAAAACAGATAGACTCATCAGAGCAGTAATGCACACTCAAAGGAAATATCTAAAATGGATCAGTAGTAAACCCTAATAGCATGGAAAGCATGCACAGATTGTATCATCAAATAACTCTCGGTACCATATCTTTACTCAAAACAATCTAGATATTGAGATGATTTGTACTTGGCATACACTGCCTTAAGTCTTAAATTGTTACTTTTCTTGGTTGGACTTGCTTTCATGTGTGAAGCAGCCCTATCCCATGTAAAACGGTGCAGCTGTCCTCCGTAGATACACTTTAATAATGTAAGTGATACTTGGGTCTCTATACTACATTTCATGCATTATTGTCTTAAAAAAAATTAATTGCACTCTTCAAGTGGATTGTTGAAAAGCTGCTTTCTGGTGTGGATTCCTTAAAAGCCTGTTGTGAAGCCAGGTGGTTCTCTTGCATCTCCTAGAACTTTTCTATGTATCTAAAGCATTTACTTTGCCAGACAGGGTGAGAAGAGAAAACCAGCTTTTTTTGCTCTTTTTAAGTTGGCCACAAACTTCCCTTTGAGGTCATGAGGGTCACAAGCATATTATATGTTCACAGTGCTCGAATAGATGGTTTCTACAATAGAAATCTGGGGCTGTGTTCCCTTGTCAGCACTTTCATATACCAGCAGTGATACTGCTACTAGGAGTAGTACACTTCATCCATGGAGAGGCAATTTCATAGGTACTGGTATTTTGTTTTCTGAGCTCATTTTGTCCTGCTTGCTTTCTTCTTTTTCCCTGGAATATGCATATGTAATAATGATTTCCCTCCTGAGGCATTATTGTTACTTTTAAAAGTCTTAATATTTGGGTCTGGGAAAGGATTCCCATCTAACTTCTGCTTTATCACCTTTGGCAATCAGTAGAGAGAGCGTTGTCTGTTGTTGCTTTTGTTATCTCTCTGTGATTATATCGTATCTTAATTTGCTTTTCATGTTGCCTTTGTGTATTTCATAAAAGATCTGATTTTATTTGAAAGGCCTCAAGAATGTGTTCACTGAACTTCCATTACTTGATTTACCTGGGGAGAGGGGGGAGAATATTGCAAAATAGCATTGGATTCCTCTGTGAAAACACTGGGTCCTGCAGCTTTAATTTGGATGTAAGTATTTCACAGAAAGGTGATAAGGAGTGCATTGATTTATGTGCATAAAGTAGCATTATAACATATATTATTGTTGCACACTTTGTGTAGGAATGTAAGGACTTGTGGAAATTTTCGTTAATATCAGTTTGTTTGTCACTTTCAATCCACTGTTCTTTGGTTTTTTTTCCCCTCCCTTTTTAAACTTTATTTTCCATATAGAAAATCAAAACAGTCTAGGATGATAACAAATTTGTCTTTCATTCTGGAAACAATCCTAAGTTGGCTGTAGAAATACTTAAACACTACTACGACGTGGCTTATTCCACGTGTCTTATACATACAGTTTTTACTTAATGTTTTTGGCGTAAGTGTAATAAATCCTTATTAAGTAGGTCATTTTGTACCTGAATGTGTGAATATTCTAGACCGAAATGGGATGGAGGCAAATGTTTTCAAGGCGAAGAAGATATGTCAGGCTGGGTAGTTCTGCTACAATTAAAGTAGTTGTCTGAGCATGGTGAAGACCAGTACTTGAGTCTTGAAGGACAAACTGAGGGTAGACTTCAGAGCACAGGCTATGGCTTTAGTGTCACTGTGATAAGAGAGCCTATGGATCATGAGGGCGTAACTTCCACTGTTGCAAAGCTTCATTTGGAAGTATGGTGTGCTCCAGTCCTCTCCCCATTGCGTGTACTTTGAATAAACATGCTTTGAAAATGTCATACTTGCCTGATTCAAACTGCAGTAACATGGTAGCCTCTATACTCCATCACAGCTGCTTTATGTATGTGGGTTGATTCAGTGGACAATGAATTCTTTACTTTTGTTCATTAACATGACATTTAAATGAGGCCCTAAGTTGTTTAGAGTATGTTATTAAGAGGATGTGTGCATGCTGCAACAGCTCAGTTCCAACTGCTTTATGTCACTGTCATGACTGGCTAAAATGTCAGGTGATTTTTCTAATTTCAAAGGTTGTGCACTTTGGGTAATTGGAGAGCAAGAGAAAGCACTGCTTGGGAAATGGAATAGAGAGGGTGAAATGGAGTTCTTCATCACCGAAATTCTGAAATAAATTGCTAAGCTGCCAGACTGACAAGAAGACACCCATCGTCTTACAGAGAAGCCAAAATTTCTGTATCTGGGGAAAGCTTTCTTTATGCCTTCTAAAAGTAAAATAAAATGACTTTTAGAGGATTGAGACTTCAAAATACATTGAACGTATCCCTGCCTCAGTGCCTGACTTGACTACACCTTGAGGCTCAACTAAAGTCTGTTTTGAAGTCACTCGCCCTTGCTTGCAGTATTTGCAAGGAGACTGTAGTGTCATAATTGTCATTCCCATCCTCTGTCAAGTCAAAACACAGTGCTGGCAGTCTGCTTTGCAACCTGTCAGCTCTCCAAGGTTGTCTCTGCTCATGCTGGTTGAACAGATTTCTTGAGCCACTGTTCTGTTAGGTTGTTTTATTTCGGTTTGTTTTGGTTTTGAGTACTACTTCCCTTGATTTCTGCTGTTTCTTTCACTTTTCGCTCTTTTTCTTATCCAGTGGTAATGCACAAAACTGGAATCTGTGAATCAGAATTCATGTTATTCTGAAGTTCTGGAAAGTCTGGGAGGGTTTGTAGTCAGTCTGCATTTCATGAAGGATTGGGACTTATATATGTTTCATCTTAAAAGTATTATGGTACTTTGCTAAGAAGAGAATTTTCATGATCAGTAATGGGTTTATTTGGGAGACCGTGGAGAAGAAAATCTGTTGCACTGAGACAAACACTCTGATGCACTTGGAAAGTCTCCTCAAAGCTGCCTTTGGACCAAATCCTAAACTGACATCGTAGGAAAGCTGGGGCTGTCACTGAGCCTTGGAAGGGTTAAAATGTAATCATTATGATGGAAGCAAACAAGAAAAGATGGAAAGAGATGAACTGAATTACTTACCTCTTTTTAGATGCCTGGTTTGCTTTGTTCTTTTAAAATTTACTTTCATAATATTCCAGAGACCTGATGATTAGTTTCATGTTGTTTTAAAGGCTTGTGGCAGACTGTGCACTTGTGCTACTTGTTAAGACCAAAAAACTGGTGTTGGACAAACTCAAACCTAAAAGGTACTGAAAGCTGCATGTGCATGAAAACATAAGATAGGTTGCATTATTTCCTGTTACTGAAGATGGCATGATACTTGCCTGGTAGGTCCTAAACCTGTGTGAACCGCTGGTACTCTGATGCGGTCTACGCAGGTACACCACCAGGCAGTAGAGGGAAGGGTATGAATTCTGGGTGTTAATGTGGTTTGAGTTCTAAATGGAATTGGAAAACAACTGTGCAGTGTCCCTGGGAGTCTGCCTCCACGTGAAACCTCGCTGTAGATGGATCACTATTGAAATCTGTGAACTGAGGAAATAAAACACTTTCCTAGTCCTGGGTCAGTGCAGACTTCCGGAGATGACTGGCTCTGGACCTGACATTTCTATATAACCTTGAAGCCCTGTGCTCACCGGGTGTTTGATATCTGAGGTGCTGGGAAGTACTGATATACCTGTGATCCTGGTGTCTTCATAGCTAGTGTCCTGAACTTCACTCTCTGACATAAATCTTGTAAGACTGTTCCTTGTCTGTTGGGATCTGATTCAGTGAAGAATAGTCTACAGTTCTCTTCAATGAGAACAGGCCTTTGTCTAGAAGAAGATACTAAAATTTTGTTGTAACTCTCTTGTTTCACAGAAATGTTGTGGAACAGTGATAACTAGAGTTCAGTTTAATTTGTAAATATCCTTATGGTTATTACAAGAAGGATTATTTAATACCTGGATGGTTATTACATAACCTGAGTTTGCAGTATCTGTTAGTACATAGCAATATACAAATTTACTTTATTTAAGCAGGAAATATTTTCTTGGTTTTTAAATTCTTTTGAACAGTAGAATATCATAGTAAAAAGCCAGTTCGGATGCATGTGAAGTTCTACTCTATATAGTAGCTGAAATGGTTTCTCGTTAAAGTCGAAATGCAAGTTTGACATACTGAACTGTCAGATTTCATGTAAAGGGTGCAACCAACGGTTGATGAAACTACAAGTAAAGCCATTCCAGAGCAATGGAATGAAATGGCTACGTGAGTAACGTGTAAAGATATTTATATAGGAATGTAGCAGTTACAGAAACTAACTGCAAAGATCTAATTCTCCAGGCTTCTTCCATTGCTTTTCATAGGAGAGGTGTCTCAACTTTCCATTAGGACAGGTCATGAGTCCCGAGTAACTTGCTGTCTGGCAGCCTTTGTTCAAAACAGGCCCTTGGAGATCTCTGCCAGACTGGTTTCCACTGAAGGGTACATAGAGAGTTCTGCTTTGTTTAAAATGGAACTGGAGGAGTAGATGATGCTCTTACTACTTCTTTTCATATAGTAATTCAGGGGTTGGAACATTCCTTCAGTACTCATGTTTCAGGTGGAGAAGATTCAAATACTTGACTATAGAAAGGGAAAGGTGAAGGGATATTCCTACTGTATCTTGTTTGATGGGATTCATTTGTCACAGACTTGTGGAAAAACTAGTGATTTGGAAAATAAGTTGTTCACCTGTGACTGGGGTGTCTTACAGTCTAGTTATATTTCCTACTTCTGATTTTTAGTTACTGGTGCATCAAAGAGCCCCTGAGGGGACTGCAAACCGAACCTTCCCATTTTCACCCAAGTGTCCTATGTAGGTGGCCACAGACTTCAGTCTAAGCTTCCTGCTTTCTTCTTGATCCAGCAGCTCACAAAGCATGCTCTGGAGGAGCACTTGCAACTGAGGGAGTTCTTGGACCAGATTTTTCTGTACCACAACATTTACAGAATGCTTGTAAAAGAAGGCTTTGCATCCCTCAAAATGAGGAAATTACTACATTTGAAGCTAGCAACAATATTTGCCCACATCATTCTCTGAGAAACTGTTGGATAAAACTGGGGCAGCTAGTCATAATTTAAAACAAAATTATGATCTCCTGGACTTCCTTGAAAGGAGACTACAGAGTGTCTAGTTTTGGAGCAGGTACAGGTCTACGAAACCTCAGTATAGAAAAGAGTGCCTAAGACTTTACACTGACTGCATTAGGTGTCTCCCTATTCAACCTGTTTTCTGTCTTTTACTCAACCTCATCCCCTGAACATGCTAAAGGAAGAAGTTAAGGCAGATCTGATTGATAGATAACCCTTTAGAAGTGCCTAATTCTCTGCACTGATGAGTAGGTGAACTTAAGAGTGACCAGCTCTGATTTAGGTATCTGAATTTTAGCTTCCTAGAGTTGAAAAGATTAATCTCATCTTTTGCTGCTAAAAGAAAGCAAAGCAGTTTAAACATCTCACGGGAAGTGAATGGCCTTTTCTTTTTTACTTGCCAATACAACGCACAGTATTTTTACCTTTTTCAAGGTCTTGCATGAACCTTACATTATGCTAGTTTAACAGTACATTTAATTTCCTTCAAATTTTGCTTTTCCAGGGCACAGTTGCCATGAATTATCAACTGCTGTCTAAAGGTACTGTTAAGTACCATAATCCTGAATACACTTTAGGCCACATAATTTTTTGTTGATGCTTTTTTTTTGGTGGTTTTGGTTTGGTTTTTTAATAGCTTGCTGTTTATTATTACCTGATCTGAATAGCTATTGTGTGTCTTACTCTAAGTAGTTTAACTAGAGAATAGGGATAAGAAATTGACCAAACAGTCTCTTTCTGATGGATGACCCTCTGTTATACAGCTAATAGTGGTTTTCTTTGAAGAGTTTGATCAATAAAATTCCCCTGCGTTTATGGTCCCATTGTCTCCTTACAAAGTAGCAGTTGCTGTTCTTGTAGACTTGGCTGGTCTCATCTGATTTATCAGATGAAACTTTCTGCTTTGCCCAGTTGAGACTGTCATTAAAAGGCATTGCAATTTTTTTGAATTATTTGAATTTTTTTTCTTATTTCAAGTCAGGCAAAGTATTTACTTCAAACCACAACTTCTATGGATGTGCTCTTAGGGAAATCAGCCTACAAAAAACCCTGTTAGGGAGAGGAAAGGTCGTCTTGTTACATCTTGTTAGGTAAAGGTTAGGTTTGCCTATTTTGTTATCTAATAGCATAGTTTTGTAGTTAGAGATAATCAAATATATTGAGTGGTGTTTTTTAGGGATTGATATTGGGACTGGTGCTGTTAACATCCTTGTGGCGACATGGATACTGTTTGATACGCTGGAGGGTAGGGGTGCCATCCAGAGGGACCTTGGCAGGCTGGAGAGGTGGGATTGTGCAAACCTCATGAAGTTCAACAAGGCCAAGTGCAAGGTCCTGTGTGTGGGTTGGGGTAAGCCCCACTACAATACAGGCTGGGGGATGAAGGGATTGAAAATAGTCCCGAGGAGAAAGATTTGGGGGTGTTGGTTGACAAGAAGCTTAACGTGATGTGGCAGTGTGCATTTGCAGCCCAGAAACCAACCATATTCTCCAACAGGTCAGGGGAGGTGATTCTCCCCCTCTACTCATTTCTTGTGAGACCCCACCTGAAGTACGATGTGCACCTCTGGGGCTCCCAACTTAAAAAGGACACGGTTACAAATGTGATCAGAGGGCTGGAGCACCACTCCTATGGAGACAGACTGAGAGAGCTGGGCTTGTTCAGCCTGGAGAAGAGAAGGCTCTGGGGGCACCTTACTGCAGCCTTTCAGTTTGTAAAGGAGGCTTATAAGAAAGGTAGGGACAAACTTTAGCAAGGCCTGTTGTGATAGGACAAGGGGAAATGTTTTTGAACTAAAAGTGGTTAGATTGAGACTAGGTAGAAGAAGAATTTTTTTTACAATGAGTGTGGTGAAACACTGGAACTGGTTTCCCCAAGAGGTGGCAGATGTCCCATCCCTGGAAGCATCCAAGGACAGGTTGGATGGAGCTGTGAACAATCTGAGGTAGTTGAAGATATCCTTGCTTATTTCGGGGGAGTTGGAAATAAAGTCCTTTCCAAACCAAACTGTTCTGTGATATGTCAAAACAGGTAATACCAGAAAATATACCTGCTCATCACAGTCATCTTTTAACTCTTGACCAGAAGAAATATGCCAAGAGTTTGCTTGAAATTAATTTAACTGGTTGCTCTAACTGGCAGAACGCTACTTAACCTTATTTTTTTCTAGTCTGATAGGAGGACTTTACAGAATAAAGCCTGATTTCTCATAAATGCTAGTCATAAAAGTATTAATATATAAGAATTCCGTGCAGAGTTATTTTGTGGGAGTTAGAGGAGTTAATATTTATTGGTACAATGTTCTAGGAATGCAGCCAGATATCCTCTGATGCAGACTGTGCTCGGTAGTGGTGAACATAAGATCAGCAGTGCATGGAGTGAAAGACTGGCAAAGACAGGACTCTAATTCATAAACCAGGAGGTTGGATTTGTGCATTAGAATTGTTATTGTACAACACTGTACAAAAAACAGCACTAGAGAGAGCATTTGCCCTGGGTTTACCCCTACTTAACTAATTGCTCCCTAGCTAGCTGCTGCCGTTATGGTTATGAACCTTGGCATAAATGCCTCCAGTTTTCACTATAATTGATTATAATAAATGTTTTGCCATCGCAGCTCAACTGAACCTTTTCAGTGGTTTACTAACAGTTATTCTCACTGGTCTCTCTAAATTTGGCACATCTTTAACTTAATGTTATTCTGCAGGGACCAGCGCTTGTCCAGCTTATTTCCATAAATCTTGCATGTCCTTTTACTGGAAACATTTGTAAGATCTGTTGCTTTTACCTGGACAGTACTGAAGATCAGATAAATACATTCCATAAGTTTTAAATAAACTCTACTTTTTTTAAGAAAAAAAGATAATTTAACCCAGAGGGGCCTTTGGAAATACAATAATGACCAAGATAGAACTTCTGCTCTTGATAGCTAGAAGGTAATTGCAGTCAGATGGTCTATGGGCTTGGCTAGCAGTCACTGGAATGCGTACATGAGAAATCGAGTGATTATTGAGGTACATGAGTGAGGGGTGATGCTCAGGAAGGGTGCCTGTTCCTTGCTAAGTTACAGGCTTGCTTTGCATCTGTGCAATCAATTTGCTCAGTAAAAATATCTTGAAATGAGTAAGAAAGTATAAATTATTGGGCTTATTGAATTAAAAAATGTAAAACCAACAAGATAATCAGTCAGTCTTATATACGCACTGGGCCTCTTTGACCTTGAATGTACTCAGTGTGTCTGCAGTATTATTCAAATGACAGCATACTTATACTGTTAGCATACTTAGGCTTATTCTTTTGATCCTGAGATTGTGCCACACAGCACCGCTTATGCTAAAGATGGACTTCATATAAGGCTTGTCGTTATTTAACGGGGCCACTAATCAGCAAAGACCTTGTTGATCTGTCACTTGTACATCAACAAGTCTTGATGACATAAAGAATTCCACTCTTCTTCTGGAGCCTATTGCCTCTCCAGATGGTGACCTCCAGTAGGATTCATCAGTAAGTATCAATAGCTTTTACAGCAAGGACAATTTAGAGAAATACTAGCATGATAGTTGTATATAGTGTTATCCAGCCAGGGAGGGCACACAGCTTTTGAGACTGCTGTTGTCCAAAGGAATGCTTGGAGGACTTGTAGAAAACTTACTAAAATCTGTTGCTGCTCTCACTGTAGGACTTGTGGCTGCTTTTAAGTATGAAATGCTGAAGTAGTACCTCAGTGTGGCTGTATTGCCTGTC
Source organism: Nestor notabilis (assembly GCF_000696875.1). Taxonomy (NCBI): domain Eukaryota; kingdom Metazoa; phylum Chordata; class Aves; order Psittaciformes; family Psittacidae; genus Nestor; species Nestor notabilis. Next base: position 15,337 of record NW_009938522.1, on the reverse strand, counting down.
TTATCAAATGTCCATGAATTCTTCCATTTCTTCTTTAGTTTTGTATTAGCTACTGTTTATTTTTGTGAAGTTATTTGATGTCACAGATATTCACACCACACTGCAGCTGCACTGTGTCTTAAATTTTCTTTGTTACTCTGAACTAACATTCCCCATATGATCCATGGCACAGATAACTTTAAATCCCTTTCTTCAATGTCTAGCAAGGCATTGTAAAACATTTAACTATTGTAGTCTTGTCTGAAGGCCTTATTATGATGTGATTGCTTTCCCTGTTGAACTTCATATGCTCTACAATTCTCATTCAGTCTCGAAATTTTAGCATCCACTTTATGGGGGCAAATAAGTGACTTCAAGTTACACCTTTTGGGCCACCAGAGCATCCTCATAAAATAGTATGAGGCAATCCACCTTTGTTTTGTTTCAGTTGTTATGAATATTTGTTGCTTAATTAAAGCCCCAGCTCTATGAAGCAAATATTTACTGGGAAAAACTGAGATGTAGTGTAGAAGTGGTAAGATGCTAGTTCCCATGATGGTAGGAAAAAGACTTGACAATGTCACAGTAATGTGCAGCAGCAGGTGAAAAGAAGGAAAAGATCCCAGGCCTTTCTTAAAAGCTAGCTGTGTAATTTTCAGGGTACCAGATGGTGTGGTGTAGATGGTAAGGTTGATGTTTGCCATTAAAATGTATTGTAATTTTGCTTCTTTGGGGGTAAAAAAACCCTGAAAAAACTTTTGCAGTACTTTGAACAGAGAATTTTCAAGTTTATGGCTAAATATTGCAGAAATTTCTTAGTCTGTGGGGTTGGGACTTATTTTTGTATTAATACTTGAAACTCTTAAGTTGTCAGTTTACTGTTTGCATGGAACTGGCAAACTTCCAGGGAACATCTTTGCAATGTTAGTTTGATTTGCTGACGTTAAAAGTCGGGGTACATTTTCTTTCTGAACATCTAGGTTTTCTCTGTGTAGTGGAGGGATTTGAAGTTTATAGCATGGATATGCTTTTTTACTATGCCTGTAAAAATCCACCCACATTTGGCAAAGTTATAAACATTTGAAAAATTGCATTTCACACATTCTTGGTCGAGTCTTATTAGATTTTTTTAGTAGCTACATTTCCGAAAGATTACATATGTATTGGATGTTTGCCTCCCTCGAGACAGGACTTTCCTTGAAATTGCTCTGAGTTGGACAAGTCAAACCAGTACAACTAGAGGAACTGAGATCAAGGAATTTGCCTGTCACGTTTCCTAGTGAGCGTGCTGTTAAGATTAGTTAGCACATCAATATGAATTAAAGATTGAGGGTTAAACTTCAGAAGGGATAGGAATTGGGCAGGTGTGTTAGAATGGTAAATTGTGCTTGCATGGCTGAGTAGGAGCAGGACTGAGGTAAGATGAGGATCATGAAAGGGTGTACTGGCTGAGGAGCTGGATTGCATGGAGAGAGTATACTCCAGCTGGAGAAAAGGATGAGAGGGTCGAGACTGGGTGGGAAGGCCTTGATATGGTAAAGGAGAGTGACAGCCCTGGAAACAGTTCTGGATGCAGTCTCCTATGTGACTTCAACCTGAGTTCTACCAGGAGATAAAGTACTTCAAGTGTGCTAGAGGCGTGCTTGAGTATAGACCATGTCACACTGAGTATAGATGCAAGGCAAACTTTTTGCAATAAATTGAATGCTTTCAGTGCATTAAATTGCTAACATAGCAGCAACCAGTGTCGCCAGCAATACGTAAACATGCTGATGCATAACTGCTTAATCATTCCATTATGTTGGCTACCCTCTAAAGCCAAGGTTTATGTGATAACTTTCTCCCCCATGTGCTTTGGCTAGACCACCTTCCCTTTTGTTTTGCATTGTGGAAAAGCCTTGTGTGGATTAGACAAAGACCTATTAAGACACTTTCCTGAAATTGTTTTTCTATAACTTCCAACTGAACTTAAAAGCTGCAATTCAGGAGGAGTCAGAAGGTTGTCCTTGGTGTCACTGGAGAAGCTTAGATTGCAGCAGAACTTACGAGTTTCCAAGGCTTAAGAAAGAAGAGGAAGTTGTGCATCTACTGATTTCTTTCTTTTGGGAGGTCCTGTGTTATGTCTGCTGTAAGTGGATGCTACGTGTCTGCCTTCATTCTTTGACTGAAGTCCAAGGTATGGGAACCCCCATTATCTCCACTTTTATTTGAAACCCTGCTGCAGTTGCTCAGTGCTTTCTTGGCCTGTTGGTATCCTCTGTAAGACAAGAATTACTTTCACAAACATAGCATTCCTTCTGTTTTCACCCAGCAAGGGCAAATTGTTGTTTCCTTTTTGGTTTATTTCCTTTTTCTTTTTTTTTCTGTCTCTGTAAATACAGCATTGTTCCTGTGATTCACCCCAAATGCTTTATTATTACTACCTTACATCTTCATATTCATGCTTTACATCTCTTCCTCTATGTAAACATTTCAGTTTTCTGTAAGGTAGGAGCACCTTTGTAGACTTTGACAAGTTTATGACATTTTCTGTATAAACCAGGAAGGAGATAATTTGGCCTTTTATTTTTCCCCTTCTTGCAAATATTCTTTGCATAAAGAAGAACACTTTTCTTGCAAAAGTGAAAACCAGATGGTGTGTCAGCAGAACCTGAACCTGCCGAAATAACTTCTGTGCCCTGACCCACTGGGTTGAAGCTGATTGACACAGCTCAGCATGATTGTTTGACATGAAAATATAGGGAAGAAAGTGAAGATTTAACAGATAGCTCCTTTGTGACTCACCTGTTAGCATAGCAGAGAAAACCATCTGTGGCTTTAAGAAGTATGCTTTTCCCTTTACGCATCAACATCACTGTGCTTCGGGCCCATGTGCAGTTGAGTAGGTCACCAGTCATAGGTAGCTTACCTAACTCAAGGCAGATGTTATCTTCCTTTCCCTGCTGTTCTGTGCAGATTCATCTGTGCAGAACACCTTGTGCAGGAGTTCAAGGTCTGAAACCAGAAAGTCTGGTTTTGACTCATTATCGTCCTTCTGAATGTCAATTGAACAATACCAGTCCAGAAGGCAGAATAGGCATAGTACAGCAAGGCCCGATTTCCTGGCTGGGCGATGACTTCTTGGCTCTGACAGACATTTTCTAAAGAGAAAGGATGATATTGCAGCACTTTAACATAATTTTTGATACTGAATTCTGGAGGGTTTTTTTCCTCATTTTAACTTTTATAATAACATTTGTTTGTTTGCTTCAAAGCAAGGGGAAAGAAAACGCCATGAATTGCTGAACTTGCATACAGGTTTTGATTTACTTTATCCTGGCCAAGACCAATAAGTAAAGATTCAAAACTATACAGCTTTCTATAGTTGCTTACTTTTTTTTTTTTTCCTGATTATAATGTGTTCTTTATTTTTCTTAAGAAAAGTGGTTTCTTGTAACTATACAGCTGAATTCTTTAGAGATGAAGAGTGTAAAATCAGTTAATGCTCAACAGAAAGGAGACCCATGGTAGAATTACTAGGCTTCTTCCAGGGCACATGGTGAAAATTTGACCCCAGGTCTAAAAGGAGTAACTAGTCCCAATTCAAGTTGCATTTAACTGAGTGGAAAGAGTCACTGTACTTAAAATGGAAAAAGACTTTTGGCCTTTATTAGTTACTTTAATATAGTACTGTCTCAAGAGGTTGTATTCTACTGCATTTTATGTTTGAATATGACTGCCTTGCTGCAAATGAGCCAGTTATTGCAATTTCAGCAGCAGCAATTTCTTGAACAGATTACAGTTATGAGTAATGGCATGGAGGGAGAAAAGTTTATTGCCTTCTGATTTTTTGTGGAGGAAGAGCTGGAAACACAAAAGTTCACAGAGAAGATGCATTCCTTAGTTTTCATTGCTGTGTTCCAGAAGAAGAGAAGGGTAAAGGTGAAATACATGAGGATATGGAAAATGTCATGAAATAGCTGTTTCACTTCAGCTGGAGCCGAGTGCTGTGCATGATCCCAAGAAGGTAGCTATGAAGTCTAACTCTCCCAACCGTTTGTAGGCAACATATTTGCTATGACACTGCAAACTGTTGGGAGTCTCAGCTTTTTGGTTTGCCCCTCCATCTTTCCTGGGAAAGAAAGAGGACTTTGGTTCACTCTGCCAGTCCAGCTTTCCTCCTGACATGTTACAATAAATTGGGATTAGTTCCCAGCTCCAGATGTGTATTACCATGTTCCCCACAGTATAGATGTATGCAGGGTCTAGCCCTCACCTAAGTGGCTTTTATCTTTCAACTCTAGAGCTGGCTTGTTCAGAGCCAGATTATAAGTGTCTGGCTGATGCTGCTAGTTCCACATGTAGCCTTTCAGAAGCTAACTTGTTTTTTGACTACTTGATGATTGGTATATTTCTGGATTACTTGTATTTTCTTTTGCAAGCTGTATTTTGCATTTCTTTACAGAAATCAATCAGCAAATGCATGAAAAAGTTAAGTAAATCATATCTAGGTAGTATTCTGACAACTTCATTGCTATATAAATAGCAGTGAAAATACAGCATGATTAGAAAATCAGAAAGGATTGATTTTTTTTTTAAAAGAAAAAAATCTAAAATCTATTTAAACTTCACTTTTTCTGTCACTTCGCTCATATTTTAGAATATAGAGGCATAAGATTGTGCTAAAGTGATGCAAATTAAAATCTGCATTTCTTTTCCAATTTCAGTGCTGATATAAGGTGGCCCTGAGGTGAGCTAGGACAGAATTTCTTAAGCTTATCCAAGTGTCATCTTCTTAACATTTAAGAAAACAAATAATTTCACAAAGACATTAGTTTTAAATATGGTCCCATGGATGTACTTAAAAATTGCTTTTCAACTGAAAATAGAGCAACATTATTTAGGGAGTGTACCATTAACTAGTTATGAAGCGAAGTACTTCTAAAACCTTAGTTTTGCTGCTGAAGTTTAAATCTCCTATATGTTGCAAGAATATTGATTCTAAAAAGCTTCAGAATAAGAACTAGCATGTTAGAACTGATTTTAGTTTCTTGGGATAGGAAAACTTATCTGTTTGAGGATGCAATTGCAGATGTCTTAGGAAACTGGCCAAGTGTTGGCCACCGTGCATACCCAGAAAGGAGTGCTGTAAGGACTTCACATCTTGGGCACCTCCTCACACGTGGGTTTGGGCAACATTAGTGTGCTCTTTTACATTGTCCAATATAAATGTATAAACCCCAAAGAAAAGCTTTAGTGTGAAGGGTTTAAATGTTCTAAATTGATGTACTTTAATTTAGACCAACAACTCAATGATTTAGAAAAAATACCAAAAGTTACAAAAATCTACTTGTTGTGTCATCCAATGCTCATATACTTTCTTAGGGCAAAAGAAATGTTTTCTCTATTGGGAACCTGTGAAAACAGAACCATACAGCCAAGTTTCTTGAAGAATGCAGTTCTTGTATACTGGCTTTCCTCCAAAGGAGTTGACCTACCTTTACACAAAGCAAATTTCTGGAAGGACGAGAGCCTATAAATGAGGAGATGGATGTGGGCTATTGTATAGTGTTGCAATTGCTTTCCTCTTGCAGTGCTTGTGACTTAGCTGGTTTTCTTTGGTGGGGACCATTCCCAGCTCTATTGCTACTCTTCTGCCTTTATCAAGGTATTACACTGCTAGAGCTTCATCAGCTCTGTCCAGATCTCAGTTGGTGCCACACAAGGATCATCTTTGATACCCCACAGAGAATTTGGAGGTTGGGCATAGAAGAATAAGAGATGCAGATTGCAAAATTGCTAGTTTAGCAGCAGTGCAAGCCAGCAGAGGATCTGCCAGGGCATTGGTCACAAGAGGAGACAGCTGCTGCCTTTTTTTTGTGTGTTGAGTTTACTGGCGCATCCATTGGCAGGGTGAGAGCATTCTTTGTCCCTGTTGCCAAATGTTTTGTCCCTGTAATTTTCTTAGCAGTTTGTATGTGCTTAAATACTAACACATATATATTTACAAATTAGTTACTTGAGTATTGTTTCACTCCAAACTTTACTTCAGAAACGTGTAATTTCTGGTTTCATTTCCTCAGTCTAACAGCGTGCGTTAGCTAAACCCACCCTTAATGCTTACATAGAACATGAGTTTCTTTACAGAGCGATGCCAGTAAATCTGCTTATCATCAGCTATTCTAATGCTCCATTTTTGATCAGTTTATTATTTCTAGACAAAATGCACATTACTGCAGCTTCCAGATAATCATAAACCCGAGTCTAGACCTAATTTCTGCCTTTGTTTCCCTTGCATGGCTTTGTATCTAATGTTTCCAGAACAGAGAACTGATGTTCACATGCGGTGATTTTGCTGCAGTATGTAGCATAAAAGGAGCTAAAACAGTTTAGCGTTGATGTTTCCATTGAGTACAAACTATGAAAACTCTCTGTAGGAAACAACATTAAATTAGTATGATTATGTATCACCCTAATCACAGCAAACAACATTAGTAGTAGTATTTCTACTCACTGCTGTGGGCATGATGTAATTAAGGAAAAATAAAGGAGGGACATGCACACTTGTCCTTTTGCTGAAATGAGCTGATTGGAGTGTCGGTCAGAGCAGAACCTGCTGAATGAGAGCTTTATCTTAGCTCTTTTCTTTCCTGCAAATAGCAGGAGACCTGTTTTCTTCCAGGCCCTGGAGGTGTAGCAAGAACACTGGGATTTTTGCGTTATTTAATTTTTGGTTTTAACGTAGTAAGCAAACCAACATTCATTATAATACCCCTGCCACTTCTGTGACAAAACAAAACACACAGGAAACCAGGGGAAGATCGTCAGCCTTTTCTTTCATCATGTTATCAGCTTCATCTGTCCAGGTTGGCACTTTTCGTGGTATTGTGTGCCAGATATCCAGGATTATTCGTTTGGCCACATGGCAACACTGCGTGGCTTTGTAACGCTTTGGTCAGTGGCCTTTAATGTGCCTCCTTTGATTGTCTTTTCCGACCCTGTTTTGTGTCTTGCCTAGTGGTTCCTAATTTCTTTCAATTAAAAATAACCCTTGTCCACTGCTGAAATATTTCACTTTATACTTTGTTCCATGTAGCATTAAAAATCAAGTCAGTCTTAATTTTTTTTTTTTCCTTTGGGACTGGATTTCAAAGCAACTCATGAAAAGTTTTTCTTTGTTTCGTGTTGTTTCATTTACAATAGCCTGAATTCAGAGGGGCATAAACAGAATAAATTAGCCAACGTGCTTGAAGCTGAGAATATGTACTCAGTAAAGGTATGAATCTCTTGGGAGATGGCCTCCAAAAGCTTGTGTAAACTGAGCAATTACAATTCTTGCTTGGAAAGAAATTTACTTAAATTCTCTTTTGATTAGAAATATGATCAGAGGGTGCATTGTTCCTAAGGAAAAACATGATTTTAAATAGTTTCAAACTTATTATACTTGCCAAAATGATTTGCATTCCTAGTTGCTAAAAGATAATACTCTTTTACAGCTCATGTTAAATTTGGATGATGGTTTTCATTTATTAAAAACAATTAAAAAAACCTGTTTAAGTGAAAAGTGTTAAGTTGGTGAACAAGCGCTCTCTAGTGCAGAGTAAAGGTTGAGTATGTGCTTTAGAATCTAGTACAGCTCATGGCTGTAAAGGCATCTGTATTAAATATTGTAGACATTCCTGTAACCCCTTCCCAGTATTATATTAGTACTAAAGTGTGGGGTTTTGTTTTTGTTTTTTTTTCAAATTAAGCACCCTCTTGCCTTTGGGCTTCTATGTAAGAGTGATTAATAGCATCTTCATAAATCCTATTGAACCATAAGAATACAGCACATCCTTCAGTCTTTCCAGAATTGGGACCAATAATAATTTTACAAATAGATTGCTAGTATAGAAAGTACATGAATGGCAGTTCTGTCATTCATACTAACCACAGTCATGTATTCAGATGCTGAGTGTGGGGAGAAATAAAGGCTCATCAGGCTGAAGGAAACTACAGGGCAAAACCCTAGGGTTTTGGATACATCTAGGTTACATTAATTGTATTTGCTGCCTGTCCTTTCATCAAAAGAGAATTTGTGACTCTTGTTTAGTGATGTGCTCAGACACCTTGCTGAAATGGAATATGTTTTCTTTCTCTACCTGTTTTTTTTGTTGTCATTGCTGAAACAATGTGATTGACACAATATTGATGGGATATCCAGCATAGATTTTTGAAGAATCTAATAATATTATCTTTGGCAGATTCAGATGCTTGAAAATTTTACGCTTAATTTTGACCTTTCTCAGGTTTCAAAATACACATAGATTTATGCTGTGTACACTCTTGGGTGGATGCTTTCTTACATTGCCTTTCAAATAGATTAAATCAAGAAAAGGGACTTCAGTGATGCATAGCTCAATCAGTTGACTCTTTCTTAATTATTTTGAATGATGACTCTTAAACAGATGCATAGGCCCACATGGGAGTAGCTTTTTCATTTAAAAGTATACAATTTAATTTGAGCGTATCTTGCTTTTATTTATTTTAATGTGTTTCATTTCATGTCTTTAAATGCTTTCCTTTTTACCCAACCTTGTGGGTCAGTTCCAAAATTCACATGCTACAACCCTTTCTCTCCCCACCTCTACCAGAATGAGCAATCATATTTTATTCCTTACTCTCCCAAATGGGATCCTTCCGCCAGACTTGTGTTTGTTTTGTTCGCCTGCCAAACTCCAGCAAATATCTTGTTTTAGGAATGATGGGCCAGTTTCCACATGGATTTAGGTGGTTCTGCAGACTTTTTTTTTTGAGTGTTGTTTATTTTATTTTTGTCTTTTGTTTGGGGTTTTTATTTTGTTTTCAATTTTACTTGCAGATTTTTTAGTCTGTAAGACAAAGCAGCCAAAATGATCTTCAGCTAAAGAGGGAAATTTCTTCTCTCCTTCCATAACAGTAAACGTTAATACTCACTTTAAAGCAGTCAGGAATTCAGAGCACTACATGGCAAGGTCTCTCACTCATTTATGAAAGAATCAGCTGTCCCGGAATTTGTGGTTTAAATGCATTATTTACAGCTAGTACACTTTAACAGCTCTTCTCTGTGCTTACGTGACCTGTTAAGGGTAAAACTTATGTTCACTCATGTTCTTCAATAATCAGTGTAATCCTGAAGCCTGCCATGAAAGTTTGATCTCGGTAGTTTACTGCTGACATTTTTATGAAACTCCTCTGGGATGTGCATTTTGATTTCACCACTGTGGGCAATGCCCATGTAAATCTGTCTGGGAAAATGAACCAAACTACATGAGAGGCTGGAATGACTTTTTATTTAATTTTATTTCCATTCTCTCTCCCTCCCCCTGAACTACTTTATCAGTTCCATTCCACAAAATTTTAATGGTAGAATCATTTAGGTTGGAAAAGGCCTTTGAGATCCTTGAGCCCAACTAAAAGCCTAATACTGCCATGTTCATCAACAGAAGTGGTGGGATGACCAAACATCCTTTGCCAGATGCTCTCCAAAGTGCAGCTGGAGGTAGCAGTAGTGAAGTTAATGGTGACAGTTTTACTGTTCTTGCCTTCTAGTAAAGGAGACATTTCATCATAGACTTCCCCAAACTCCCAGTGTGTTGTTCTCACCTAGGATGGCACTATGTGGCTGCCAAGGTTGGCATCGTAATATTAATGTGAGTGGGATATTTTTCATACTGTTGAGACCTCAGCCAAAATAAACAGTTGAAAAGTAGTTTGAAATATTTTTTTGTTTGCTTTTAAATTTTACTTGTATTTTTAAATAGAATACAAACCCTTACGTTCCATGGTGCTGGCTACTAACTGCCTGTATCAGAGGAGTGGTGAGATTTTTCTGATCATATTGTACTTGTCAACTGACAAATTGGCTTTTCTTCTAAAAATCTATTGTTGCACTTCGTAAGATTCTGTGGTAAATGCAAATAGTCATGGGGCTGGAAGCAAGGGTTGGAATGCAGAATAACCTCTTAAGCAAGTGTGGTGTGGATGGTCAGAAATGGTAGAAAATTTCCATGATTAGACATGATGCGATTTTGAGGTGATGCAGAGATAAAGAGGAGGGGAGGATGAGAGGAGTGCCTGTTTTCAGCTTTGTGCAAAGACTTTAATTTCAGAAGTGATGTAACTGCAAGAGGGTGGAAAGAGAGGAATGCATGAGAGACTACATGAAGAAATAGACAATTCCAGGTATAGAAAGATGCAAAAGACACAGGCATAAATAATAATTGAGAGAAAATGATGTGGGAGAAACAATTAATGTATATATTTCTCTGCAAATCCTTAGTAAAACTGAGGGCATGAGCAGAAGAAAGGTGCTGGATGTGACTGATGCTGGCTTGTGTGGCTACGGATTGACAAGGTGGTCAAAATAGAATGAGGGGTCCCAACAAGTCTTTACAAATCAATAGTGTTTTCTATGTTGCTGAACCTCTTTTTGTGGGAACCTTTAGAGGTCAGGGTACTCTTTCCAGTACCCTTCAAGTCAGCAATATTATCATTAAAAGAAACAGTTTTGCTTACAGGTCTTCAACTTCATTGTGTCCTGTACGTGTGCCAGTACTGATCTTAATGAAGAGAGCAGTGCTAATCTGCTAGTAGAATGGATGGATATGCCATAGTTCCAGGATGTTCATACCCTCACAAGTCCCTGGGAGATCCATGTGTGCTTGGACCAGTTAAAGTGCTGGGAGATGGTGGAGGTTGAGTGTCAGCTTCTCTCCTCAGACACTGCTGCCACTTGTATTGTTTTAGGGAATGGCTCTGGGTAGGTTCTGGAAAATAACAGAATCCTGAGAACATGCATTAATGTCAGCAGTGGCTTTCCTCATTAAAGGAAAATTCTCATCAGCCTTTTGCTCAGTGGCTGGTGAGGCCAGCCAGCTAGGTGAGAAGAACTCATTTCATGGAATGTATTATAATCTGTGGCTCCTGTTCTCCAGGTAGAGATGTCTGGGAAGAACTATGAAAGGTGTAACATATAGTGTTGAGCCCAATTAATAACTAATATACTCTATTTTTCTGTAATTAAGACATTCCAAGCCAGTCAATTCTCCTACTGCTCCTTTTCATCTTAGATTTTACCTACTTTCTCAACAGTAAATTCAAGGAGAAAACCATTGCAGTTAATCTCAGGCAATAAACACACACTAAAAAATAGAAAAATTAGTACTAATTTCCACCAGTCTTCCTATTCCTGACCTATGAAGTCTTCCATCACAATCTAGTTATTCAAAATGGCAACAGAGGGGAAAAAACCCGAGATGACATATAAAATAATTTCCTTCTTATCCAATTTTGCAGACTCATAGCGAAATGAAAAAGAAAAAGAGAGACTTGGCATTTGTGAATTACTTGTGGATTTAGTGCTTTCAGGTCACCTTTATTTCAGAGGCATTTATCGTGACTGAGTCTGCTGTCATTCAAGTAGAATCATCTAGGAGAGAAAAGCATTGTGGATGGCCTTATAACATCTGGGTTGGTGAATCTATTGATCTGAAAGTAAAAGTAACAGGCACTTTGCTATCTTGAACCTTATGCAGTCATTTGCAGTCATTTACAGTCATTGAGACCAGATTATTGTGGTATCATTTTGCTCTTACTGCAAAAAATGTATAAGTCATCTATAAGAGAGTAGGTAGTGGAACACTTAACCCATTCTTCTCTAGGGAGTAGATAATATGCTAATTTAAGGTTAATAGTCCTGGAAATGGCTGTTTAGCTTTTATTAGTTTATTTATTTATGAGTCGTAAGAGTCATAGAATCACTTAGTTTGGAAAAGACTTTAAAGATCATTTGAAGTTTACATGTGGTACACTTCAAAGAATGGATTAAGAGCCCCCTGCTCTTTCTTCCCTGTTGTTTTGGTTTGTTGGGGAGGGGAGCTAATAGGGAGATGGTTCCCCCCTTTTTTATTTATTATAGAGAGGGAACAACATAACAATATAAAACGGATGTGAAATGAACACAAACAGAGGGCTGTTAATCTTGAAAGGATCAGTGAGATCTTTAGTTTCTTCTCAGCATACCCTGTGGAGCTTGAATTAGAATATTTTGACCAGCTGTCGGATTTTTTTTGCTTTGGTAAATATTTCACTTTTTAATGACACTCCTTGATAGACCTCTTGGGCTCCTCACTTATTTAAAAAACCTTAGTGTTTTTTAAGCCTCTGAGATGTCCTTTTCCGAGACTTACAATTTGGACTGTGAGAGTCAGTTCTACTAGAGGCTGCTTCATTGAAACATTACTCTATGGTGAGTATTCCTTGAGTGTTTGCACCAGGGACAAAGCCAAAAAGTTACGAATCTCCAGCTTTTCTGACATAAGAAGTTTAAAGGCTAGTGGTTTAAGGCCATTTAAAGTAAGACTGCAACAGAGAAAGAGGTTGATGCCTCCTGTTACCGTCAGTGGACCATTTAAGTTGAGAGGAAAACAAAGAAAGATCTGTGTGGGGAATCCTGTGTCTGCATACAATACCTTGACAGGAGGTACTGTAAGGTCAGTGAAGAGAGGATAAATCAGCAAGCTTGAAAATGCAAAATATGTCTTCAGTGACATTTTCTACATGATGAACTGGAGACTTCAAGGTGTTTTTACCATCCTCAGTTACGAAAGACTGGGTTAAAAAAAGAAGTGCATCAGAGCCCTGTTCCTTCAGGGCTTTTCCAGGCTTAGCTGTGTGCTGATTGCCCATGACAATGCTTGCCCAATTCCAATGAGTTGTTTGAAGAGACTTTAAACTAGAGGTAACATTAGACCAAGAGATTGAATAGCATCTTTCCCTTCCTAAGGTACACTGGAGTGTGATGAAATTGTATGGATTTGAAGCACACTCCTAATAGCCAATGATGAGAGAAATTAGTTTAAAGACAACCCTTGGACAGGAATAGGATTTCAGTGAACTACTGCAGAAACAGAAATAAGTCATCTGCGATTTCATTTGGCTGCGTGATGCACAACAGAGATGCTACAAATGGTGTTATTTGCCACAAGGATAATAATCAAGGCTATTTTTAAGTGTATCACTGAGCCTGCTACATCAAACTTATGACTGGATAGTACTCTTCAGTGACTGAAGTTTGCATGTACCCTATAGGAGGCTTTAAAATATTGCAGCTTTTTAATCTAGAAGACAAATTATTTTAGCAATGAAGAATGTGTCCTCTCTTGCTATTTTTACTCATACTAAAATGGGCTTTGCCAGGATGAAGATATCAAGACTTGTCCACAGAACAAATTTCAAGCCCACCAGAAAGTAAATCATTACCTGAGGAGAACATGGTTGTGTGTGTGGAAGGCAACTTCCTTCAAGCCCTGTAAACAAGTGACACCATATATTCATGCAGACAAGTTTTAGGACACACAGAACAACCAGAAGTCACTGAATTACATGTTTGAGGCAGACTTTTGCACATGTGCACATCATTTGGGTCTGCATGGCAACTCTCGCATCCTAACAGCAGGAGACTGCTGCAGAGCTTTGGCTGTAGCTCTCAAGGTATTTTGTCTTGATGGTCTGGAATAGGACCTTTTCTAAGACATGTGACAGCAAATAGAAGAAGCCTTACTTTGGCACATGCATGTGTCCTCGCATGTATGCTGTGCGGATACAATTCTAGTGTACTTCGTTTAAAAATGTCTCATTTGACAAGACAAACACAGGGAACATTAAGTCATTAAGTGCATGGTAGGAGAGAAGCGATTAAGAAACCCCATAAACCCAACTCTCTAGTAGTGAATACTTTCTGGAGTGGTCCTGACTCTAATTCTTCAAAGTGCATCTTTGTTGGTTAATGTCTTTCTTGCTTTTACCTTTTACCAAAAGGAAAAGCAAATGATCTTCTTAAAAACTTGCTTACTGACTAATACATCGTGATAGAGGACACTAGAATCACTGTAACTTCTATCCATTGGTGGTGGGTGTAGAGCTGACTACCCCAATAACAATGGGAAAATGTCAGTTTTGTAAGAAATTGTCATTTTGATGCATCCTTACCTATAAAGGCTGGATTTATTGCTAGGCCTATTTCTGTACCATTCTATAACTAGTTCTCACTGAAGCTTTAATAGACTCACACATCAGACAAGCAGAAGAGAGTGGCAAAAGCTTTTTAATTCTTCATCAAAATTTTATTTCTCTGATTTTGATAAAATCTAGTTAGGGGAAGATATTTATAGGATTTCTGGTGTAGTTCTGAATCCTGTGATGTAAGAAGAAAAGTCCCCCATGCTTGCATAGCTCTAAACCAAAATGCTGTTCTTCAAGCATTTTTTGGTTTTTTTTTCCTTCCTCTGTTTTGGGTAACATCTTACTGAATGAATAACAAATAGCACCAAACTCCTACAGTCTATCACTCTGTACCACAGTCTCTTCTGCTCTGTGCTGGATCAAGCCTGTACTTCTGGCTTTTCCAAAATGCACTTTACACTTGTGAGTGGAGCTGTTGATCCTTGTCTGACATTTGTGTTGGCTTTGCGGGGCTGCTTCCCCTGATCCATGTTGTCTGAGCACATTGAGGTGAGCACGGCGGGATACCTGCTGGTCTGTTTACTCAGGTCTGTCTGAATTGTGCTGCTTTGCCCTTGTCTCATCCTCTCTCTTGGCTGGTGAGAGTGCAGGAGTACAGTGTGTTGACACACATCTGATATTTCTAGGTGCCCTAGTCAAGCAAACAGAGCCACCATTTCTTTTGCTTCCCACGCTTGTCTGCTTGCTGCTTGCTTGCACTGGCCCTAATCCGGTGGATGTGTGCTCAGCTGTTTCCAGTCAAACACATGTGCAAGCTGTTTTAGGCACATGTGAAGCACTGGACATTTTAATACTGTTGTTCCAGTCCTTCATTCTCCGCAGCCTCCGCCGAGGCAGGAGCTCAGCCCTGAGCAGCAAAGCCTTCTGGAGGGGGACACACGATCCTCCAGGGCTGAGGCATCGACATGCAGCAGGTTTGTTCCTCTCTCAGCACTGATCCTGATTAACAGATAGCTCCAGCAGTGCTGCTGAGCTCTTCTCTGCTGGTGAGTTAAGATCTACAAATGTATAACCCTGAGTTGTTTTGAGGAAGTCTGTGTATAAACGTTGAATAAATTTATTGTTAGAATAGTTTTACCGTGGAAGATTTGAAAGCAGTCTAATCTGAATGAGGGATTGCTTTATACTTGCCGTGTCTAACAAGAAATGATAAAGAATGATGCATGGAGACCACATAACAGTGTTCAAGTATGCGAAGGGGGACTACGAGGATGCTGGAGAGGGACTCTTCTTCGTCAGAGACTGTAGTGATAGGACAAGAAGTAATGGATTTAAGCTGAAACAGGGGAAGTTGAGGTTAGATTCAGGTGTCTTGGTTCAAGCCCAGCCGGCAACT
>NW_009938521.1:85747-110521 GCF_000696875.1 Nestor notabilis | reverse complement strand
TTCAGCCAGAGGATAAATCTTATGGACTTAGGTGTTAGTAGCACCTGACATTAATGTGTTTGTGACTTTGGTTAAATCATTTCACTTTTCTGTTTTACTTTCCTTTACATGTTTAAATATCATTACCAATGTTTACTTCACAGTGGTTGTAAAAAGCTATTAATTACTTCTGTAGCGCTGACAATATGCACCATTAGTTTTTAAACTGTAGGTTTCAAGATGAAAAAATAGTATTTTTTTCACACATAAGTCCATTTTTAAGACCTTACGGTGCATAAATATGAGCTGACTCCCTTACTGAAGATGTTAATGGTATAGCTGAACCAGGTTAGATTTTCTTTATATTCAATCACAGTTATGCCCAGAAATGCACTGACGTGCCTAGAAGATAGAGGTGATGCAGAGTCCAATATGTGATATAGATAGGACAAGGAGGTGTTGAAGAGAAACAATGGCCAAAAGAGTGTATGGCTATTGGGGATCACTGAATCTAGAAGAATATCTCTGTTTATGAATTTTATGATCTCACGCACACAGGGCTTGAGGCAGCAGGAGTGAAATCTTGGTGGAGATGGTAGAAGTGGTCACATCAAATTTAGTAGGCTGAGGATTTAAGCCTAAGAGAACAGTTCTTATGGAATTTAGTGACCTTGAGAGATATTTAAGCATTTACTGAAATGTTTAATGTATTAATATGGATCTTTTAATTGCTATCCCTATGGGTATATAATTAATAATTATATCCCTTTGGTGGACCTGTGCCTGCAAGAGAAATGATCACACTGACTAAAAGTGCTTTATGTTATAGGTTCAGCAACTATTGCTTTAGAACCAGGCATCTATATTAAGGTAAAACTTGCATTTGAGAGCAGAGAAATGAGGGTGTTTCTGAGTGTACGCTCATTGGAAGCATGAAAGTGCTGATTTTCTTCCATGTTGAAAGGACATGGGAAAATACTACAGAAGCTAAATGGACTGAGGAAAGGTAAAAGACACCATTTTCAGCATTCACCTCTTAAGTTTTTCTCTACCTTTAATTGCAGAGTGTTTTTACATTACAGTCTGAAAGAGTTTGCTGTTGGAGGGTAAGAAAATAGGATATACTATAGTATTTATAGTATACATAGAGAAAGTTGGGAGTGAAACATCTTTTTTAAAAGATATTTGGAAGTTTAGAAGCAGCATGTTATTACACTCTATTTAATAAAAGAGAAAGTAAGGAGCTCTGGGTATCTTGTTAGGGGAATGCAAAGCCAGGTGTAGGAGCAGTTGAGACTGGCGTGTTTTCAGCAGTGCTGTCCTGACTGTCATATTGTCTCTGGGAAAATAAAAGACATTTTTCAGGTTTGCCAGTAGAAGGTCATTTTCCTTTGTACTCATTTTTTCTCCAGGACTCACAGTTAAATTCTTTTTATTTCTTTTGACTAGAATTACTTCCATTAGGGAAATGTTGCCTGAAAATAGCATGCAGTATTAATGTTTCATTTGTTTCTGTTGTTGCCAACAGTAACATGTTTCCTTGGCTGCTGACTGCTGATGAGATCAAGTTGATTATTCAGCAGCTATAGCCTACCACCTGCTCCACTTTTTTTTTCCTTGACACGCAAAGCTGTTAATACACTGCCTTGCCTTGTTAAAGTCACAGTTTTTATTCAGCTGTGGTTTTGGGGGTTTTTAATGTGTATTTTTAAGGAGAGGATTCATTTGTTAACAGACTTTTAAACCGTCAAATTCAGTTTGATTCTATTTTGTATATCTGATAACCTAAGAGAAGATGCTGATTGTTTTTTATTTTAATTTCACTTTATGTTTCTGCCATTCAAGCTCTAAATTTTATTACAAATGAAGTTGGATGTTTCTGGAAATGTTAATGCAGATTTCAGTGCTCTATCTATTTTATTGGAAATCATTAACTACTTTGGACTTTATCGTGCTGGTTTAGGTTATGAATGTGTATTAATGAAATAAAAAGATACAGTCCCATTCTACAGAGAAAGAGATGATGATGATCTGTCTTCACTCTTGTTATTTCTTAAAAGTCTGGATTTTGCTCTTTATATAAATACCTATGCAATTCTGAGAGCGCTTAAAGCTTCAGCAGAGACTTTAAATTGCCAGGTTTCTGATTTTATTTTGTTATTTTAACAGCATTACATCTAACTGTCTTTTGTAGCACGCAGAGTGTGAGTAAATCCAGAACTTTCTACACATCTCTTAATGTAGTGGTTCATACCTAGTTATACTTCATTTCTGTGTACTGCATTAACTAGCAGATGATATTTTTAATATCATTATGATGATATTAATATATAAATAATGATAATTTTAAACAAAAAATAATGCAAACAGTAATTTGAATATTTAATGTATTCAATATATATAAAACATTACCAATTTATGTAGAATGTATATTGCTATAACTTAATTGAACTCATACAAAACTATAAAATTCTGTAAAGTTTGTTGTTCAGCTGATTATACAATGAGGCAAAATAGAACTGCTCTTGCATCCCCTATTTGTTTAAAAATAACTGACTTGAGCTGTTCCTTTTTCTACTTTTCCATTTGAAATAAGGCAGTTGCATGTATATTTCAGTTGTGTCTGTTCCCATTTGGACCCTAGCTGGATTTTTAACGGAACTGCTGACATGTATAATTTTTAAGTAGTTAAGGGTTGTATTTTGTGGTTTTTCTTATTTGACTGAATACTTAATGAGGAGGTATGAAAGGAGCTGTGAAGCAAGCTGAACTGCATCTAAGTTAAGGTTGGGTTTTTTTGTAAATTAGAGGAAAATTACATTGTTGAAATTTTAGAACACTTACTTTGGAGCGAGTTAGTTTTGATATTTCTAAAATAAGTGTGTGTAGCCCTGATTTCACCCTGGGTTGCTAAAAACTACACATGCACTACAGTTCAAAAAGCAGGGTAACAAGGCATTGCCTACTCAATATACATGTCATCTTCCAGTCATGCCTGTGAAGTTAGTAGCTCCACTGTGAATCTTAAAAAGAGTTTCCTAAGGCAGGCAGTGAACCGGAACTGGTGGTGTAATGGAGCAGTTGGGAATTTCAGTCTAATGGTTTCCACGTGTCCTTCACTTTGAGCTTGTTTAAAAATACAACACTAATGTGACTTGCATTTAAGGCATATGAATTACTAGAGTGAAAATGTAATAAGCTCTAAGGGTTTGAAACCTCTGCAAATGAGAAGGATAAATTACATGTTAAAAGAAGTGTTTTTTTGCTGTTTCTATACACCACTCTAGCAAAATCTCACTGCTGGATGTCAAGATGCGTTTGACAGACCATTTCTTACTCCTCTTTTATGATCGTTTTTCTTCATGCCTTTATTAGCTACAGTTCTCTCTGTCTTACTCCTGTCTACTGAAACGTTTCTTGGCAATATCAAGCTGTCATAATATTGCAGAGCTTCTAAACTCCACTGATTGCTGGTGTCCTAGACATGTGTTCAAATGTGGGAACTTAACCTTTTTCCTCCCTCCTTTTCACCATAAATGGGGAAAGTGTGGAATTTAACAAAATGCTGCTGCTTTACCTTCTGATGAAAATTTCCTACATTCCTTGTTAAGCAGAATTATTTTGTACACTCATTCTGCAGCGTATTAAGTTTGTAGGGTACTTCACAGAAACCATATTTCATACCTCATGGACTGGACTCAGTGCTCCAGTCATAGAAGACAATTTTGTGCTTGCTCTGGTTGTCGTTGTAGGTCTATTTGATTTGTCCTATTCTCCGTTACTCAGAAAGGTGCCCTCCAGCAATGGCTTTGCACCTGCAGTTCATTTATATGATAATTTATCAGATAATTTGCCACCATTAGCTAAATTCTTAAATCCACACAGTAAGAGAAAGGAAAAAATAGGAGATAAGAGCTCTTTCTAGTTAATGTTTTAGAGAGGAGCTGCCTTTACTTAGTGGAAAAGTGTTACTGTGACAAATGGTCTTTTGGCTTTATACTTTTTGACTTACAGGAAAGTTTTGTCAGAGACAGATGATTTTATGACATGACATTTTATATGTCAAAAGCCACATATGTTATGTATTAATTTAGGGTCTCCCTATTCCAGTTTTGCCTATTGAAATCAATATGATGATTCATCTCGGAAATCATTGACTTCACCTGCAATACTGTAATCTCAAGAAGTCTAGTTCAGATTTTGTTTCCCATTGATCTTATTTAAACCAATGGTGTCATCATTTTACATCTTCTGCTTTGGAATTGGGTAACCACTAGAAGGGTGAAATTTCTCTGTGGAGAATTAGGGTGATTCTTCCTTCACTCATTTAATGAAACAATAAGAATAAAGGTTGTTGGGAATGCTAAAGAATGATTATCACTACAGTTGTTAACAGAGAGAAAACCTTTAAGTCTCTGTCTTCTAAATATGTGGAAGGTGATAAGAATTTTTTCCATTACATTTCTTTTTAACAAACATGACAGCCTTGTGTTGGAAATGAGGTCACCTTCTTAAAAAAAACTGATGAAGAAGGTCTGAAATAAATTTACTGTTCATGTGAATAAAGCAGAAATGGCTTGAAATGCATTAAACAAGCACACAAAATATGGAAAAATTAGGGGGAAAAAATCTATCCATTTATGTTGTTGGTAATATTTAGGAGTGGAAAATGAAGTTTAAGGTGTTACTTTGAGTTGTGGTCCAGAGTATAATAACATCAGCTGATTGTGTTGGATTATGTGTAAATTTAGGCCCGTGATCTATACAAAAAGTGTTTCCATAGATCTCACAGTATCAGTAGGCCTCTACTATACCCCTTTTCCTTGTAAATATGACTCTACTGCTGCCTCAGATGACAAAAGTGAAACTGGCTCCATAGAGTAACTGGGAAATATATCATATGAGTTCTATGTTGAATACAGGAGAGCAATTACAAACACACTCTTTGTTTGGGACCTTATATGCTTCAGATATCCTTATTAATGGGCCTCAGATCAGGTTGCCATCAAGTGGCACAGCACATGCCTGAGTAGTGGAGAGTCTGTGACTCTGCAGTGTAAATATATGAAATAAACCCATGCTACAGATCTTAGAATCATAGAGTCATAGGATATTTGAAGTTGGAAGAGACCCATAAGGATCTTTGAGTCCAGCTCACTGCTTCTCGCTGGACCACGTGCATACGCTATGCATATGGAAATTTCATGATATAAAATAGCATGTGTTCAGTAGGGTTAGGGATAAGCACAAACCAAAAACCTACTGTTGGTCACCAAGTAAAAAAAATAAATATTTTAAAATCTGTGTAAGTATTAAAATTCTGGTTACACTTATGGTGGAGATTATGATATTTACATAAGGGAATACAGCAGTGCATAGGAAAACAGTTCTTATTTGAGGGAGGGAAATATGAATTCTCTTGGAAACTCATGCTGCAGTGTTAGTGATCAGAATATTTATTTGCCTTTAAAGGCAAATAAAAAATTACTTACAGAAGTGCAAATGCATTTCTTTAACATTTTGTCAGTATGTATTAAAGCTATAGTGAAATCACACTATCAGTCTTCCGCTGTCACTACAGTTTATCCCAGTCTTTCTTACAAAATCTTTTCCTCATATTACTCTCTTGTAATTTATGTGCAATTCGTAATCACCTACAGAAGAACAATATTTGTATTTCAGATACATATCTGAAAACTGTGTTTGAAACTACTTTTACACATACTCCTTATGGTTTTTACATTGTTCAGGCAAGAACAGGATTGAATATTTGGATCGTGTTTTAAAATCAGGACTTGAAATTCATTGTGTGTTTCTACATTGTTGTATTTAAACTTGATATGTTCTCCCTGGGTATTTGTCTTCCTAAAATAACTGAAAAAATCCTTGGATTTCATATTCTAGAAAGCTTTGTAAGGGTATTGATGTCTAATAACTCTAAGCTTACACATTTAATAATAGCTTGATATATCAAGGGGTAGTCAAATATTATTTTCAAGATAAAATACGTAGAGTGAAAAGCACAAAAAGAAGATTTATTTCATTGTACTAAATATAATTGTAATTGGGCCATCAGCTGACAGAATTCTGTGCTGGTTAGGAGGAGATAAAGATATGACATGCACAAAAATGAAGGCTGGAAGATGAATAGGCCTTCTAGGAAGCTGATCTTTACAGATCAGATAAAGATTCTTTAGGTCGCTTTCTTGCAGTCTGTGCTACATCAAAGGCCATCTTTCAGATGATGCACTTGGAACCTGGGGACGAGACCTTCAAAATGGACAGTTTTGAGTTTGACAGGCAGCTGGGCTTTGGGGCTTTTAGTTTTGGTTTGCTTTTTGTGTGTGTGTGCATGTGTGTAATCTCTTCAGAAGGTAAAGAAACATCCATAGGCTAATGGGCTAAATAACACTTGCATTTTATCTTTCCCAATATCTGTTTTGCTTTAAAGGTAACTGTTCTCACTGAAAGGTTTAAGGAAATCTAGTGGAAGGTAATTCTTGACATCTTTCAAAGTTAGGTCAAAAATACTTATTTGTGGGCACCCTGCACACCATTTCAAAAACAGCAAGGGAGAGAGCAGTTCTTACCCATTCAAAAAAGTTGTGTTGTTTAATCTAGGAACATTTGTTAAACACATGCTTGTTAAATCACAGTGTTTTCAAAGCACCTTAAATTTGACATCATCTACGGTGTCAACCACATTGGCTTAATCTGGCATCAGCCCTTGTGATGTCCTGTGTAGAAGAACCATCTCACAGCTATTGGACATCCTCAGAAAGTGTAAGAATAGATGCTCCAGCACCTTGTTAGCTTCTGCAACTCTCTCTTTCTGGTCATGGTTTCTCAATTTTTGTGCTACTTCAGAGTAACCTGAATTTCATTGCCTCCATCTGAGAATCCTTGCTCTCCAGCAGACTGTAAGGCTTTTTTTTAAAGACCTTGAAGTAAGCCATAATGTTTCGGTCACATGTTTGTTTTGTTCCTTTTCCCCTTTTTAGTGCTGTTTGGCTTTTCACTGTTCTATCTGGAAAGGTGATGTTAAATAGAGCCTCATTCCAGGACTGAAAACATCTCACAGCTTTTATCTTCACAGCACACATACATAGGCATGGAGTAAATAATTATTAAAACCTAATATGTAGAAATACTGGTTTGCATGTTCGTTTTAGAACCATTTCATTCTTACACATACAAATATGAATCTCAACACTTTAGTACTTGCTAGAGAAACCTGTAGGGAACTGCGGTGGGTCACAGTGTTAGAGAGATGCTACCTGATTAAACCCTTATTGTAACAAGAGAGAGAATGAGATGTGTCAGGCGTCAGCCTGCTGTTGCGGTGCTTCTTGGTTGACGTTCTCCAGAGACTCTTCCATCAAAACAGGGAAGGCAAGACCTGGCATTTGCATCTCTCAGATGTAAGCAGGCACGATTTCTTTGAGAGAGATGAAAAATTAGTCTCTCCTTGTGTCACAATAAAGGGCACAGATAACTTGAGTTTGCTCCACAATC
The DNA here is from genome assembly GCF_000696875.1 of Nestor notabilis. NCBI lineage: Eukaryota > Metazoa > Chordata > Aves > Psittaciformes > Psittacidae > Nestor > Nestor notabilis. The sequence goes on along the minus strand of NW_009938521.1, from coordinate 103,027 downwards.
TAGCTATTTTTGACCCTATACTGAGGTAGAGGTGCGAGGCTAAGGTGAGGTTCTGACAGCACCATCTCTGCCGTTCCAACTTACGTGAACTTTCTGGTGTACTGCTTTTGTTTGTTACCAAGAACTGACAGTTGACTCAACTGAAAATGTGACTTAGACCACCAATTCATTTTGTGTAGGAGTTGGTCTGAATATTAAGAGGATCCTCAGGCTCACTGTGGCTGGTGCTGTTACACAGCGAAGCGCTTTCATCCCTAGTTATCTGGTGCATATTGTCAGGCTATTTCTGTTGGAAAGTGAATCCCCAGAAACACTTGCTAAAATTTTTGTTGGGTTATAAAATAATTTAGGAATGGAAGTAAGTCACTCATCAGTTAGGAGATGTCTGAGTCTACATGAACTACATTCATACCATGTAGCTGCTTCTGCAGAGGGAGCTGGCTACTTTTGGGATGGGTGCTTGCCTCCAGGGCTCTAGCTTGGGGGATGCTGTGAGCAGTTCAGCTGGAGAACACGCAGGATGCTTTGCAACTTTTATATACAAAAATTATAGTAAACTTCTCACAAGTGTGGGCAAACAGCTTTTCTTCAAAGGCTTATGTCACCAACTAAGTGGGTGGCTCAGTACAAGAGATTGATTTGAAAGAGCATCATCTGATCATTCCTGTGCACTGTGCTTCGCTTCCCACGCGGCTGAGGACAAACTGGATTTCTTTCCAATTATTTAAATAGGAAAAATGCCTTCTGAGAGTATGCCTGTTACTCTCCAACTGCTAATGCGTATTTGATCCATGGGAACAGACTATAGTTAGTCCAAATTACTGAGTTTGTATGGTTCCCTAATAATCACAGTGGATGTCAGTGCTTCCTATAATTGAAGCTAAATAATTTAATGGAGAAATAAATGTCCATAATACAGTGTTTTAAGATTCTAAATAAATACTTCTCATTGGATGGTAGATTAAATTAGTACATATAAGGCAGGTGGCGTGTGTAAAGAGAAAATATTTTCGGGATATTGATGGATTTTTAACTTAACTAGAACTTCTTAAATGACATCGGAGTGAGGGTTAACTGTCCTAGTGCATGTTTATAGTGCGTAAATAATCAAATAATATAGAAAATGTCATTTTTGAAATGAGATGGTTTATCTTTACTCAAATATAAATTATTTCAAAGTGATTTCAAAAAAGTGTAGATTTATAGAAAATTATATATAAATATATATATATTAAGAAATAAAAAAAGGAAGATTTTGCTATTGAAGAATCAATATATGCTAAAATGTATGTCCTTTCTCTGTTTGGTCTCCAGCGCCTCGCTAAAGAAGCAGAGAAGTACCAAGCATCACATCAGTGGAGGGATGAGTTTGGGGTAAGTTTCAGTTTTTCACCTTTTATCCTTCTCATTTTTTTCCTATTTGAAATGGTAAATATAGTCTTACAAACATGCAGTTTATATACATTCACTACAGAATAACTCATTGACTATGAATGGAGATTTTATTTTATTCAGTAAACAAAATCAAAGTCTAGGCGTCTAGAGAATAAAGTAGGCTTTTCATTTCAGAAGTTTATAGGCGAGTGTTGTGGTTTAAACACCTTCACAGAGAGAGGGATGTAGATCTGAGGTATATACAAGACATCTGGTTTTGACATGCAAGGAATGATTACAGACAAGCCATATGAATGATGGTTACTGTGAGTTAAAAATACATTACTCCAAGCACTGAAACACAGAATAATAGAAAAGATTTTCACAGGTTGTTTTTTGCTTATCTGGTGGAAAAAAAAATGGGAAAAAGCTTAATACAGAAGAATTTATCTACAGGACCATGTGAGTATATTGGGACTCAGACTATTTTTTTTAGAAACCCTTTTTATACATTGATAACTGCATCTCTTTGATATTCTAGTACTGCTGAAAGAGGCCCTAATCCAGTCAAAGACTGAATTATCTATCATCTATCTTCTTCAGTCATTTCAGACTTTACTGGAAAACAAGTGGTATGTTTGTAAAGTATCCAACATTAATTCTTTATTACTGATCATGCCAAATTAATATTGTGCTGCATGATTATAAGCCTGTTAATTTTAGACTACGGTTCCCTGCTAAGTGTCAGAGTCATTTATTATGCCTTCATTACCTGTTCCTTCAGAAATAAAAACAGATGGTGCTTTTACATGATGCCGCTGCAAACCTAGATTGTGTTTGCACATCCAGAATCATAGTGGTGCACAGTTAAATGCACAATAGCTTTCTATAACATTGTTGAGGTTTAACCCCAGCTAGCAACAGAGCCCCACACAGCTTACTGTCCCCTGGTGGGATGGGGACAGAATTGAAAGAATAAAAGTGAGAAAACTTATGGGTTGAGATAAAAACAATTTAACAGGTAAAGCAAAAGCTGAACATGAGCAAAGCAAAACAAAGAATTCATTTACAACTTCCCATGATCAGGCAGGTGTTCAGCCATCTCCAGGACAGCAGGGCTCCATCACGTATAATAGTTACTTGGGAAGACAAACACGTCACTCCAAATGTCCCCCCTTCCTTCTTCTTCCCCAGCTTTATATGCTGAGCATGATGCCAGATGGTGTGGAATATCCCTGGGGTCAGTTGGGGTCAGCTGTCCTGGCTGTGTCCTCTCCCAGCTCCTTGTGCACCCCCAGCCTGCTCACCCCCAACCAAACATCTAAAGTGAGGCCGAATAAGAACAACTCACTTTTAGGAGAGTAAAGAGTGTCTAGACATAGCCCAAGCACTTTTAATTGTGCTCTCTGCACAGGCACAGCTTCTAATATGTGGTAAAAGAGTACATATTCCATAGGGGTGCAGTAATGTGAATGCTACAGCAACTTTTGCTGCTGATCTGTCTCTGGAAGAGAAAACAAAACCTGCAGGTTTGGTGAACACAGTGCAGAACAGTGTGAATATGTTCAGATGCTCTTTCTAATAATCATTTTGCTGCTTAGTGTACACACTGGCATCACACCAACACTGTCTGAGCTTGTGGTGTTCTTTTTCCCCTTTGCTTGCAGTAGAAGTTAGTCATACCAGAGAGACTTCTGGTCTTAACAGAATTCATTGCCGTGGAGTGATCTCAAAGTAATTTTGAAATGTGATTTTATATTAAAGTTGTGGCTCAGTCAAAGACTATGGTCAGACTTCGAAAAAAAAAAGTAAGAGCTGTTTGATTTATAAAGTAACTGCAAACTGAGCTTGTGCTTTACTGACTTGAATTTGGATGGGAACAGTGTGTAATAACCTTGACATTAGGTTATGCAATTAAATTTCAAATAAATGTATTAAGCCTCTTATAATTTAATTTGTTCCATTTTTGCCAGAAGTAATCTTTCTTCTGTTCTGGCCTACTTTTTAGAATATGCCTGTTCAAATTAGTTTGCACACAGATCTTTGTGATAAACTTAATTTTCGCTGGAAAATTCATTCTCCTAATGGTTGTGATGGAAAATAGAAGATATACCGTAACGCTTTCTGTGGATGAGGGTTTGTAAAGTACTTCTGATAGCATTATGAATGGTGCACCTCATGCTGTATGAGGTTTATTTCTTGTCCAGGATTTAGTTTAGGGTGATGAAATCCCTTCCACAGCTTTGCACATGAGTCATTGAAGACAGAAACTCTTTGGGACAATTTATTTCTGCTTCTAATGAGCTCACGATCAGCAATGTCCTTGACAGTTAGATTGCAGTCAAATAATTGTATAGAGTTTTAAGGAGAAAGTATCACCAACATTACTTCTGGGGAAGTACATATGGGCTGCCTTCAGTGGAGTAAATCCAAAAGAGGAAGGGCTAAGAGGGCTGGCCATAATACCAAGGTCTCTACGGAGCTACAAGGGATGTGTCAATCAAAAGACTGCTAGAATGTTCAAAATATGATTGTTCATTGCACAATTTTCAGCAAAAGAGGCATGTAAGCATTAAAGACTGTTAAAGATTTTATTTGCAGGTTAATGCTACTGTATAATAAAAATTCAGCAACCTTGTATGTGGTCTTTTGAAATTAGCTAATACAGGGAAAAGAAATCTAAGATCTAGATCTGGTCTCACAGCTTCTGTTTTTTTATTTCAGCTAATAATTTCATGTAAAGACTGTCAGAATTGTCTAAAGGAGAGAATTTACTTGCTTTTCAGAAAAAAATGGTGGGACTAAACCACTGATAGAAACACAAATTCACATTTACTAAAATACACTCATCACTGGTCTGCACTTTACATTGAGCCACTGACTGCAACAATTTGAATGCAACCATCCAGCCAGTTCCTTATCTACCTACTGAGTGCACTGATAATAAAATATCAAAATAATTTTGACAATTAGTAATTATTTTACTAAACTGTACAAAATTATTCAAAGGAATAACTATTAAGAATAATAATGAATGTCTTCTGAGTAAAAAAGGAAAAAAACACATAATTACTGTTGGATTATAACGTGTTGTTTCCAGATTAAGATATCTGAACTGTAGTTTACATTTACAGCCTAAAATAAAGCCTGCCTTTTAGAAAAATATTGAGTTTTTGGAGAATATTTGTGAAGTTTATGAAGGCAAATCCAAAGCACTTAGTGTCAGGCAAAAAAAGAAATGCCATTCTCTGATAACTTCTCCATCGGTTTTGCCAAATTCCCTAGCTGCATGTTCAATTGGAGAAAGGAAACGTACAGGAATGTTTTCAGATTAATGCAGTTACAAATCCGAGGTACAAACTAAGGTTTCTAGCTGAAACAACTGTGTCAGATATTGAATTTTCTTGTGTGCTGCAGAGTGAATGGGGGGTGGTTTTGACACTTGTGATGGTCCAATTACTTTTCTGGCATAGAGATGAATGAAAAAACGTGAATTGGAAGAAGGGGGAGAGGATTCTTTATGAAATAATTGCTGTTATTCCCCAAATGGATCTTCCACAATTACATTTGATACCACATTTGATTGCCTTGCAATGGTTGGTTAACTAAAGCAATTTTGTTTCTGGTTGGGTTGCAATATTAATTGTACTTACACATGTATAAACATAAGGAATATCTCATTTGTATTTTGACAAGGAGAGTTTTATAGATGGCCTATTAGCATCCACTTATGTATATGAAGAGTGAAACCCAGACTTTTAGGAATTGTTTATCAAATTAAAATGCCACATGAAAAAATCCTTTCAGTATGCCTTATCTTTTAACAAATAGTATCAGCTTATATTCTTCTCTGCATATGATGATTTTCTGAGTCCCTGGTATTTCTGAGACAGCGTGTGCTGTGATGGATAATGTGTAGGCTGGTGTTTATGTACCAACTGGGCTTAAAAGTAGAGCCAAAAGGTCATGGAAATATTACTTTGGAAATATGATTTTTTTTTTCCCCAGTAGAAATAGTGGCTGCATAAAACTGTAGTGAAAAGTAGCTCAGCAAAGAACTGGAAGATAAAAAGGATAACAGATGAAACAAGTCTCGCATCACAAGAATTGATCCAAGAGGTGACCTGCAAGATCAGAGCGGTAGTTGGCATCACTCTGTGCTTGACGTGTCTTACAGATTGAAGATTTTCAGGACTGTCTGTAAATTTTTTGTGGATGTTGCAACACTAAAACATTATATCTTAAAACCCTCAATTGGAACACAAACAAACCACCAAACTTTCAGCTTTAATACTTTAATTACTGCCTTCTAAAGAAGCAGTTTAGTAAATATACTTTGTCTTTTGAAAGAGGGAAAACCTCTGTGAAGAAAACGAACTAGAATACTTTTTCTCTGAAATCAGCTCTCCTATGGCTTGTTCCTCTGATAGTCCTTTTGTGTGCGAGGAGCATCTGTGGGAAATGATACTGTTTAGATTTGGCTCCAGACCTGGGGTACAGGTGCAAAGTAGGTGTGGGATCCTTTCCTGTAAAGTCATATATATTCTATAGTTCTGTGGAAGTTTTAACAACACTAAACATGGGCAAAGTGTCAAAACTGCTTGTATCTTCACTCAACGCTCTGATCCAAAACCTGGTGAAATCAATCTTGCATTCACTTTGATTCATTTAGAATAAGGCCACACACTTCTAAAGGCTTTGTGATTTGGAAAAAAAAAATATGCTGAATGATTGATTTAAATTGACAGGCAGATGGTGAAGAATTTAGGGAGGGTAATATTCTCAGAAGGGCTGTGTGCCACTTCCTCTTCTGTGACATATAGCTTTCACTTTGACACTTTTCTACTGAGGGGACAAAGCTGTGTGTGTGCACTGGGAGTGACAGGAAGTGAGGTAAAGCAGAAATAAGAGTGAATGTCATTAACTGAAATTGCGTGCTTTTAGGGGTTGACCTGATGTTTATTTGGTGCTTATCGAATCACATACACCATTTTGATTCATAAAAATGCCCTGTGAGCATTGCAGGAACAGGTGCTTCTGTAAGTTCTTTAATAGTGCTTTCTCAGAATAAGACAGAAGGTGCAGCAGTTGTAGCATTCAAAACACTCTCACCATACTTTCCTAGGATCTCCGTAATTAGGAAGAAGAGATTTATTTTAATGTAGAAATTCACTATGAATATGCCACACATATAACTTCCTAGTCTCTCTCAGGTGAGTCTCTGAGTCTAGAAATCATTGACTTCCTCTAAATTCTGGGTTACCATAGGAGAGATCTTCCATGCTTTTATTCCATTATAGAAGATCTAAGATGATCCTCTATAAGGATAACCCAAATATCAGTGTAGTGTGATTACTCATTTGAACACATTTGCACTCATATTTGTAACATTTATTTATTTCTTTATTTATTCACACTTTAGGAATTTTAAACCAGTTTGGAGGCTGATAAAGAAAATGGCAAATGGTAGCTTTACAGTTGGAATCAAGATTATAAGCAGGGATTTTAAATGTGTAACTATAGAGGTGCTAGCTTTTCTGCAGTGTTTTTCAGTCTTTAGATTTTGGGTATTTATTATGTCTTAATGTGCTTACATTCAGCATAGGAATGTAACTTTATAATATAAATCCCTGCAAGGATCTCATCTGGGAAGTGAAGTGCTTCCCTGGTAGGGAACTTGCCAAAAAAGCTGTTAAAGTGAAGTGAAGAAACACCTTCAATCATTGTTGGATCTTTCAAGCATTTCTTTTTATCTGAAAAATCAAATATGCTAAAAGACATCTAATAGCCTTTTTACTTATTGACCAGGGAACTAATTTGAAAAATGTGCAGCTTCTGAAAAAGGGGTGGAGGGAAGGAGCCAAGAAAGAGAAAAGAAAGGAAGGTGTGATTTCTCATCAAAACACCGTATATGTGCATTATCACCTTCATTTTGAATGAGTCTTTAATGTGCTTTCTGAACAAACATCTTACTAAGAGCAAGATGTACTGTTCTACTCAATTTATTAACACCCTGTAGGTTCTTTAATTTACAACAGAGAAGAATGATATGTTAAGAAAAGCTTTCTGCAGGCTGTACGTTTTCTAAGAGTTCATTGACCTTGTAACACAGGTGAGGTTAACTAGTTTTTTGATTTTACCTTTCACCTTCAAATTCGGTTGCTAATGTAAATTAGATACAGGTGATTCTTAGCATTGCTTTACTACCTTTGGTGAATCAGTAAAATCAATTAGAAATTGACTTCAAGGTTGCCGTTTATTTTGTCTGTAAGCTTTTTTAGGGAATGTTTTTAGTTCAAAAGTAACAGTATCTTTTTCCTAGATTCATTCTTGCCAGCATAATAAGGATCTAACTCTTTTCCTCTGTTGCCAGCATCTCCTAGACAAACTCATTTCCTCCACTGTCCATCACATGCATGTTATCCTGACCCTTTCTTACACTGAATTTAGGAAATGTGCCAATGCTTTTTAAAAAAGGAGTATTAACCTACTTAATTTGGCTGTTCCTAATTACTAATAGAAGACATAAGGTCTTGGTTTTTTAATTAAAAGAAAAAAACCTGATATAACTGAATATGCACAAAAAGATAATTAATGGAGTAAGACAATAACATTCAAATACAGCTTTTCATAATGGAGACAGCCTTCTAAAAGATTGAGAATTTCAGAAACTATTACAAAGTTCTGATTCTTACTTCAGAAATGCATTTGTCATAGCAAATCTTAGAGATTTTATTTTTAATTGAAGCAAATTAGACTCAAAAATGTTTCCTGTCAAAAGAGGTAAATACTGGGAATATATCAATATGGATGTAGGACTGCACATATTATTTCATCTTACAAATAGAACCTTTCTGAAATTCTGAGATGAGTGGGTTGGATTTTTTGGAGGTAGATATTTGTGTTTTTCTTCACTCCATTTCCTGCTATTTTTTTTCCAAATGACAAAACCACAGGAGTCATGCAGGCCTTGGTAGCTTTCCTTGTTCTTTTGATATAGGATTCCTGTAAGGTACAAGATGAAAATTCAGGTTGTTTTTATCACAATTCATCTTTAGAAAAAAGGATCTAACGTGGAAGCTGGAAGGTTTATGTGTTAAAAGTTTGTAGGCCTCAGAGGTGTCATGAAATACCAAGCTAAAAAAGCCCCAAACCAAACCAAGCCAGTAAACAACACCTAATGGCTTAAGAAAATAAAAAATACGGCATTTTCCAAACATTACGTACTTAAAGTGTACTACCAAGAGGTGATGCTTTAAGAACAGTGGCTTGTGCAGTAGTTGAAAACAGAAAATGTTTTATGTCTGTACTATTTTGCAGTTGAAACGCAATAGGAATTTTAATAAGAGTTTCACTCTGCAGGGACTTTAAAATGCTCTGGGAGTGCTAAACAGTCCTATTAATAAGAGCTGCATTTTGCTCGAGGGATTTGGGAATTCTTATCCTTCCATCCCCGGACTATAATGTAATTCTCTTTAGAATTTAAACAAAAGGTGAAACTGGCTCTTTTATGTCCTGAAAATGACGTGTGATTCAAGCAGTGGCAGATATTTCTGTAGTCTTGCCACAAAACAAGAGATGTGCCTAACACAGAGTAGAGAAACTCTTCTACATCATGCAAAAAGAACGTTAAAAACTTCTACCTGGCTTACTCAGATGTGGGCTGTTAAGCATTTGTTTACTTGTCTCCAGTTAATTTTTGCTATCATCTATAAGCAAATCAGAACTGTGCAAATGAATATGCAAACAACTCTGGGTCTCATTGGAAGGACATTAGGATTTAGCAAGTCGTGAGAGCTCTAGGCCAACTCTATGACTATCTTTAATTTATGTGTTTATGGAAAACACTATCATTACTTTTCCATTTTCCCATTTGGTAGTCCCAAATTGTACTGCACTGAAGCACTGTGTGTTGTAACTGTCTTGAACATACAGAGAATAAATATAAATATGAGTATACTAATCCAGAGTAGATCTTTGCTTTTAAAAATGGATGAATAATCCCTGATGAATAATTAATTCAGCTAGGATTCTCTTCTTAGTCCTTTGGGCATACCCACTTCTCAGGAGAGGAACTTCAGTTTTGCATTTCTTAAGAGTTACACATGGGAATAGTAAAACTAAGAAGCTTGGCTCTCTTGATATTTTTCTCTGCTTGCAAAAAAATTCTGGCGTTTCCTCCTGATAAAACTTTTTCTGCTTTGTGTGTGATTTTTTCCCTCTTAAAAAGTGAAAGAAGTCTTCCAGCAGAAGTTTTCTAGACTGAATGATCCTCACATAGGCAAGTCTAATTTTATCTGATTTACTATGGGGACAGTAGTTTAAATGACTTATAGACTTACAGCATTCTAAGATATTCATTGAAGAAGTATCTAGGGGATACCATAGCACTTTTTCATCTTTCAGATAGAAAATTTGACTTTTATTTTACTAGTATATGGAGGTATTTTGTGCTAGGGTTGTGTGTTACTGCGGCAAAGGGTGGTTTTGTTTCTTTTGGTGAGGATACAAGCAGAAGAAAACACAGACTGGATTAAGAGTTAAGCTTTTGAAAAATATTATCAATATATTTGTAATCCCAAGTGATGTTTGTTACCATTTCTTCTGCTATCTGCTGACTTGGAAAGAGATTCTTTTTCTTATTATAGGGGAGCACAGGACATAGGAGATTTAATTCCAAACTATTCCAGTTTCTCTTCTGATCTCTCCCCTTCCCCTCTCCCAGTGCAGTTCTGCCTCAAAGCTCTCCTTCAACTGGATACCATTCATAAAGTTTGTTATTGGGGAAAACATAGTAAGCCCTGGCACAGGAAATGTACAAAGCAACACTTTTAAGCACAGTCTTCTAGATAAAACATTTATGAAACATATCTGCAAGGATTTGCTGATATTAACATTGCTGCATAAGCTTTTCAGCTAATTTATGTTATGCATTCAAGGTGGAGAGCTGCTGTTTAAATATACAAATGGTAGAAAGGAAAACTGTGGATAATGCAGGAGATGAGAATCACAGAAAGTTTTTAGTAGAGCCTGGGACTTGCCTAAAGCCAAAGCTCAATTGGAACTTTCTAACTCATGCAAAGTATAAGGTAGGGATGAAATGATAGTAAGCAGACATAAGTACTAATACTGTATTAAATATTGTATATATTGTATTGTTACATATATGGCTTCTAACTGAAAGAGGGTAGATTAAGATTATTTATTAGGAAGGAATTCTTCCCTGTGAGGGTGCTGAGGCGCTGGCACAGGTTGCTCAGAGAAGCTGTGGCTGCCCCATCCCTGGCAGTGTTCAAGGCCAGGTTGGACACAGGGGCTTGGAGCAACCTGCTCTAGTGGAAGGTGTCCCTGCCTGTGGCAGGGGTTGGAACTGGATGAGCTTTAAGGTCCCTTCCAACCCAAACCAGTCTGGGATTATATGAGCATTTACTTGAAATATGGGATAGGCTCAGAGAGCCTCATTTTCAAAGAACATTTGTTTTAAGTATTTTTCACCTGTGTTTCATAGTACTCAGGAAAAAAGCAAACCCAAGAAAGAACCCTTTTACTATCTCTAGAAAATGACAGGACTGGGTGGTGAACTGAAGTCATATCCTTTCACTATTCAAAAAAGAATACGAAGTCTTTCAAACTGCACAGTTCACTGTCAAGAGATGTATGGGATTCTCTGAAATTAAGCAGCTTTGTGGTTGTGACAATGCAAATACTCATCCAAACACCTTACCCTGCTGTCATATCTGAACCAGCTTATTCAGAGGTTTGGGTGTCTGTATTTCTTTGCAGTTTGTGGCATAAGCACGAAACACATGGGGAATGAGAACCCCTGTTGTGATCCATGGAAGAAAAGACAAATAACTTCTTGTTTAGTGCAATTGTTAAGATAGAGAATGAGAAACATAATAGCAAGATGTTGATACAGCTCTTAAATCTTACTTCTCTTCTGCATGAATTCCAGCATACCAAGTGTAATATAGCTGATAATTAAGAAAAAAAGTAATTATGTTTTAATTATTTTTGATATGGCCCTTTCTTGTAGTGATTAACAGGAAAAGTCTTCATCATTTTATGCTAAATGACAAAATGAATGACATTTTCCAGCTGCTAGCTTGTCTCATGCTACTGAACTGCTTCTGAAATAAGGTGTGCTCATAGAGCTCTGCTTTATTGCAGTGATTGAGTGCAAGACATGCACAAAACGGATGTCAAAGCTGAATAATTAGATTATGATTCCTTCTGTTCTTTATTAATTAGGTGAGCATGGGATATTTCTTAAAGCTTGGTAACAGCTGTCCACAGTTGCTTTCCTTCTAAGTCATCACATATCTAGCAAAAGTGTTTAAAGAAAAATCCTAATAAACCGGGTAAGATTTATCTTTGTAAGAGGTCCATTAAAATAATTAACAGTCAAAATGCCAGACACACTTGTTTTGTGTGTGAACCAAAGCTGTCTGAAAAGAAGACATGGCTTGACATGTTTTGAACTTTATTACCTTTTGGAAAGGTACTCCTCACGTTTAGGAGGAAATATAGAGATATAGTTGTTTTTTTCTCATTTTCACTCAGATTATGTAAGTTAAGTTATAGCAATTGCTTATTTGTATGTTATTACTGTGTTTTCTTGTGGACACACTTCAAGTGATTGAATAAATCAAATGAACTGATACGGACATGGAAAGAAATCAGATGCTTTTAAAGAACATATTTGAGATCAGGCACTTGGATTAGATGACCTTTGAAGGTCCTTTCCAACCCAAATTATTCTATGATTAACTTCAGAGGTCAGTGTCAGCTATGTAAAATATGATCCAAAGTTTGCGTCAGATTTTCATAATTTATATATGAAAATCATTTTTTCTGCGCTACTACTTATGAAAAACCAGTGCGTATTTAATTTCCCTGCAGAAATACAAGTTATAATCTTTTTGTATTTTAGTTTTTACATACGGAAAAGAGAGGCAAGAAAAATGCATAAAACCCCTTGCTGCTGCAATTTAAGAAAAACTATGCAAAATGTAGGCCTTTTTTTGTATTCCAGTGAGATTCTTAAATACATTAATGTTGTCTGGGTATTTTTGCTCAGAGTTTAGTTACAGTGATTTGTGTAATATATTCCTTGCCATATACTACTTCTTTGTGAAGAGAGAAATAGGGAAGAAAATCAAATAGAGGAGGAAATTTCTGTTTCTGTGGAACTGTTTCAACCACTGGATATATTCTCAAGGCATATGAATGTATGTAAATCTAAAAATTAGTCTACATGTTTTCATCTTTCTTTACAAAGCGTTTTTAAACAGTAAGATGAAGACTACATTTTGTAGTAATTGATACTCCATGGCAAACAATGTTTATCAGAATTAAATTTCTACGTTTTCTGTGAAGTTTAAAGAGAAGGATGAAAGAAACATTGTTTTGATAATGTTGATTTGGTTTCGTTTGGTATAATTTCAGTAGGGAAAATATGTTTACATTCTGTTAACATATATTATATATTGTTATATATTTTATTCAGTAACTTAGTATCATATTCTGAATGGATCAAACAAAAAAAAAGATGAGTTTAATTCATCTGTTTGGAGCCAAACATAAACTGAAATTATATTGTTCCTTTTTTATTTTTTCTTTATTTCTTGATGAAATGGACATATTAATAAGCAAATTTTGTATTTGTATTTAAACACTTTGCCTTCATACTCATTTAAGATCACATGATGGTTCCTGGACTTCAGAAAATGAATCTATTACCACTCATTATATTGTGAAGTTTAAGAATAATTACCAGCACTGATAATTCAAAATTCCTGCAATATTTTGCAAATTCCTGGAAGTATTTTTTTTCCCTCTAGTTTTATTTGTTGTTTTAATGTCATTAACTGTTGTGCAGCTCCTAGTGGAGTAGGAGCTTAAGTGGTGGGTTTAAAACAGTGTGCAGTGTTTGAATAGCAAAGTTCAAAGAAGATATTCTACTCTAAAAAATATACCCTTTTTGTATCTATCTGGCCTGTTGTGCCAGTGGATTTCCAGTAGCTGCAGTGTAAGCTCCATGGCATTGTGTGTGAGTAGGTTTGTTAGACTTGGGTTGGATATATTTAGGTTATTTTCATGGTACAAGTGTGGAACTGGATAGCAGAATAACCTTGATTATAGAACAACAATGTCCATTTTATTGCAATAAGCACAAAAAGTTATATTTCTTTAGGAATATGCTTTGCATTTTATATAGTTCATCATAATTTCTTAAATAGAAAAGTTGTAATTCAGTTACTTACGACCATCAATTGTTTAATACATTAGAAAGCCAGAGGGATTAGAATAGTATAAATTTACTCATGTAATACTGACAGTCATGGCTTGTGGAGTTCACTTTTGTGTAGTCTATTCTTCATAAATTTTATCTTACCTGGTTATCATCTGATAAAAATACAAGCAGTAAGCGAATCAAGGGTTCTCCACTCAGAGTCCCCATCTCCTGTCATGATCTGTCAGCATTTTCAGTGTTTGTGGCTCTGCTCAGCACTAACCGGTTTTATCGGCATCTGATTGACTCCAAGTGTGGACAAATGAATATGAATCAGCATGCAAAAAAGTGATAGAAATATAATTTAAAATTGTATTACAGATTTACCCATTACTTGGTAAAAAGTAATTTCCTCAAAGCTTTTGCAGACTTGTGGGAGTTAGAGAACTGGCATATTTGCTATATTCAGTTACGACAGTGCAAGAGAAGTAGCCGAGTTCATTATATCCTTGTACCTATGTTAACTATGAATTCAGAATGGCAGTTTCCTGTGAATCTGGTTTAAACTCGTGTCCAAATTGTTTAACTAGGCTCCTGCACTATACTGGTCCTAGTATTTACAATCTAGATAATATGCAATTGGTTCTGACTTTTTTTTCTTTATTATTATTTCTTTTTATGTTCTTTTTCATCAACTAGAGAAAGTAATGCTGAATAAATTAAAATAAACATTCTTTGCTGCTTTAATTAAACAGATCAGATAGTGTGATAGGGAGGTTAATTAGCTGCTAGCAAATTAATTCCATTTTCCCACCTGGAAATCTGCTTTGTAATCAATTGCATTTTGCCTTATAAAAGAAGCTGTTCGCAGCTGCTTGTACTTGGAGGAAGTTACTGTGATGAGAAGATCAGCAGTTTCCTGAACCTTTTGGAAGACTATATTTACCAAAATGAAAAGGATTTAAGACGGTTTTGTCTCTCAGGTTTGTCTGTGGCTGCTTTGCTTTTGACTTACAGGACTGGAGGAGGAACACTGAAGATGGTTCTCTGTTACCTCTTTATATATGTAGCCAGTTCGTTTAAACTTGGTAACTCCAGAGGAGTTTTCATTTCATTTTCTTTCCTGTTTATGGATGACACATGCAAGTACATAAAATCCTGGGGTTTTCTTGTCAGTCTTTGAGGAGATGGTAAGGATATTGAGGGAGGTTCAGCTGGTAGGAGAAGGAGAGAACAACTTTTTGAATCAGTACCTTCCATTATCTACTTACTAGAGTAGGCCAAAGGCATATTATAAATCTTTCTTCAGCTTCAGTGGGAGTAGATATTGATTGTTTGGTGTTTGTATCCATTGGGACTATAGTAATATGATTTGTGACTTTCTATTCATAACAAGAAACATATGTCCATACTGGGCTTGTTCCAGAGCCTGAAATAAGATGGTTTGAAAAAGTCTTTGGAACATAGTGTGGACTGAAGTGAGTTGTGCGCAAAACTGACGGTATTCGCCTCTGTATTATATTCTTCTTAAAAAAAAAAGTTTAAAATTGCAATACAGTAATTAAAAAAAATGGTAAATGAGATTAAAGCCATTTCAACACTGTTTTCAAGTGGCTGCAGGACTAGACAATCAAATAATCAATTCTTAAAATAATGAGGATGATATAAGAGCAAGAGTTTCTCCTGGCTGGCACTTCAGCTACATAGGATGGAAGTAAGCAAATATTGCATGGTGTTTCTAAAATTAATTGGTGCTTTTTACTTGAGAGAAATAGATTGCAGACTACCAGAAAAACAGCAGTCTTTCCTTGTACAAAGCCTGTTAATCTGTTTCTCCTCTCTCATTAAAGTCTGCGGGGGAAATTTCAGTTTTCAGCAATGACAGATTTCTCCATCTGCTCAATACAGGCAACTTTCCTCACTTTGATCTGCTGAAAAGTATAAAATCTAATTGCTTTGAAGCTTAAGTTTTGCTGCCCAGTTATTGTAGAATTGTAGTAGTAACCTTACTGAAGTTACCTCTTCTCTGAAAAGTGAACAAAACAATTCCTAGTGGAAATGTTTAATTTATTGTCTAAGACATTCAGGTTTAATTAGAGTACTGTTCTGTAGCCTGCTGCTTTCAGTGTCTGTGGTGTCAGGGTTTCAGTTCAACAAGAAACTGAGCAGTAACAGAAGGTAAAAGGTTGCATAGCTAACTGGGGACTTATAGCTTGATAGTCTTAGCTACAAAGAACCTTGTAATTGTATGTTCACTGTTTATTAGAAAGAGGAATATACTCTGTAACAATTCCATTCTTCAGAACAGTGTGTTCGATTTGAATTAGTCTTGGTAGGCTTGAAGGCACTGCCAACTTGAGAGCTGATCTTTCCATTTTGTAGGTGTATACAAGTTCCCATTCACCAACTGTTGAACCAATATGAAGGTGATTGATGAATATAACAAGAAAAAAGTCTTCCACTGAAGGAGTGTTGCAGCAGAATTCTGAAAGGCGAAAAGTGTAAAATTATGTGGTTTTGACATCTGCCTCCTTATACAGTCACGCTGATGTGCTGAATTGTGGGTGTAGCTAATGCTTGCATATACCCTTGCATAGTGATCCTTGTGCTTTTACCGTAGATCAAAATGTTATCCTTGAAGAGAAATTTTCAGTTTGACTAACTAAACCGACAGTCATTCTGTGATGTGATCAATTGAACCAGAGAGTAATATCAGTGTGGTTTTGCATCATTAAATCCTCAGTCACAAATTCTTCATTCCTGTGTGAAATATTTGGCCTTTGATATTTTGCAATTAAAAAGATACTTCATTGGTTGCCACATTTGATTTGTTTAGTCCACAAGCTGCACTAAAATATTATATAAAAAAAAAAACAAACAAAAATAGAAACAATTAATAAAGGTTATCCTTACCAGTCAGCAAATTAACAAAATTCCATTGTTATATTACCAGTTATCTGCATGTCCGAAGAGATTGCCTTCTGCTCACAGGCCATTGAGCTGTAGAATGTCTTCATGCAGAAATTATTCATTAAGAATGTTTCATTATGTCAAAAAAAACCAGAAAACTGCAGGTTCTGTTTCAGGCATTTGTTTGTCTGGCATGTATTTCTCATCACCTTGTGGGCTGTATTACATTTAACCTGACACGTTCAACCATTTTTGTCTTTTAATTCTACAGTCAAATTGCAGTTAGTACATGTGCATTCTTCATTTTTTCAGGAAATTAAGTGTCATCCTGACAGCTTAAGTAGTCCGATGGCAGTTTCTTACAACAATTCTTATGGTGAAAAATACATGGGAATTGGGGAGTTTTGTTTGACATGGAAAAATATTTTCTATTCTTTACAGTTACTATGATTAGTTGTAGAGATCTGAAGACAGAAGTACTCTTTCTAAAATATTTTATGCTTCTTTTTGAGGCTGGGCATACAACCTTAATACTCTTCACTACTTCTCTTTTTCCTAAGTAAATGTATAACGTAGCATAATATGAACACTGGAGTATGTATGTGTGGAGGAATATTAAACCTCCCTACTTACAGTACCCTGTAAAAAATAGCAGGGTTTTCTCCTCAGCTTTGAACATGATATAAAAGACTTCTTACTCAGCTTAACTGATTATTATTTGCACAAGACAAATTAAATCAAGCATGGCTGAAATCAGCATG